>NW_028250361.1:0-76711 GCF_964263255.1 Lissotriton vulgaris | reverse complement strand
AATCGTGGCACAAATGCAATGGTTGCATGACACAATGCCTCTTTGCACCCTTGCACCCTTGTATTTTCAGGTAAGTGGAGGGTTAAGATCTCCACCAACTCATGTGCTTCTTTTTTCCCTCCACACCTGCGTACATTGCAGACACCCCCTTCAGCTGTTCCTGTAGCATGTGCAACAATGGGATAGCTTGGCCCATAGTAGAGTCCTCCTTGCTGACTTCACTTGTGAAGAGCTCGAAAGGCAGTAGCATCTCTGTCAGTCATTTAACTAGGCCTCATTGGTCTATCTCGATGATCATGCCTTTCACAGTAGCATCCCCTGTTTGCATGACATTTTCATTGATTGGTCTGTACTGTAATAAGTTGAGTTCCAACGTGTTGGCACCTCCTGGATGAGTGCTTTTACTGTCATTCTATGATCACTTTGAATGATCCTCAGCTGCTTCTGGGCATTTAAAGAATGGCTGAAATGTGTGCATATTCTTCTGCAGGTGGTCAGTAAGATGCTGACTCTTTTTTCAGAATGTCTTGAGCAATTATATTAATGCAGTGCACCAAACACATGATCCTGAAATATGCACCATCAGTCATAACCTTAACTATATTACAGCCATTGTCCATGGGATTTCTCCATGGCGAACATGGCTACAGTGGCATGTTTCCGAGTGGCATTAAACATCTCTGCAGGGTCAGCAACACCTGCTGCAGATATATTTTCTCTAACCCCCGCAAAAGAGATCCAGTGTGCAGTGATGCATATGTAATCAGTGCCTTGGCAACTGGTATACATGTCTGTTATCAGGTGGATAGTGTGACCAGCACTCTGCTGAAAAGCTTGTCAAAGCAGTTCCAGCATGTTGTGATATAGTGCTGGAACAGCAACGCTGGGAACCTTCTATTTTAGGCACATGGATGTCACAAATTCAAGAAAACCCACCCCTAGCACAAAAGAAAAAGGGAGGGGGACCAGTGCTAACATTTTAGCCGGCTTCGTGTTGTTCAAATGTGCCATTGGTTGGTTGTGTTCGTACTGCCCCTCCGACCTAAACATGCTGAGAATGGTAGCCTGAATTATATTCTTTTCTAGTGCCACTGATGCGGTTAACTTCAAAAAGGTAATTCATTATTTTTGTTTAAAAAGTTATCTAAATGACAATGTTTGTAAGTTTTTATGTTTTTGAAATGTAAATAAATTATGCATATATTATAAATATATGTATTATTTATGATGTAGAAATGTATATTTTGCTATTGGCATATCAATCAAACAGCAACAAAATAGACCGAAGATTTCATTAATTCTTCTGAAGAAAGGTCAGCCGTGGTCAACTTTTTGGCTACCTTCCACCAAAATTTAAATGCAAAGGTCCGATCTGGCCTGAATGGGGAGCCTTTTAATTTGGAAAGAGCATTCTGTCAAGGATGTTTTTTATCCCCATCCTATTTATCCTTTATATAAATGGCTTGCATCAATATCTAACTTCTTGTAGTCAAGATGTCCCTGTGATAGATAACCTCCAAGTACCATCATTATTATATCCTGATGATGCGGTACTGATGCCACGCATGCATATGCTTTCTCACAGGGGAAACCCAATAAACCCTTGTAGGCTTGGGCAGTTTGTAGTTCAAAACATAAGGTGCTACAAGGGACTTGTTTCAAAGACGTTGACTCTTAGTTAACAAGTGGTTTAACAATTTCCACCCTTTCGTATCCCAAGGATATCAAATTTGTTTAAAAACAGCATAAATGCAAGGAAGGTAAAGATAAAAAAGAGCTAGAAAAAGTGGGTTTGTTCTGAAATAAATCTTTACTTAGTAAAAATGACAAGGGATGCAGACATAAGTCAATTCAAGCAAAAAGAGTCATGAACAAAGAAAGACAATACATTTTTCTATGATTCATAACCCTGAGTATCAGCTCCAAATAATTCAAGCAAACAACCCAGATTAAGCAATAAAACGTGGTTGTAAGATGGCGTCTGACGACAGCATTAAAGGAGATGATAACTAGATGTCGACGTTTCGGTCTTGGTTGTGTTCATCGATAAGACCATCATCAGGACGATGTTATGTTTCAATGCTGTAAACAACTCCCTATATAAAAATAAATCAATTATTATTATAAACTTATTAAAAACTAATTAAATTAACAATTTTATCAACCCTACAAAAGCTCTGTACACATATAACAAGAAAATTGTAAAACATATAAAGAAAAGTATCAACCCCTTCCCGGTGATACCTCAATACAGTCTAAAGATCAATAAACAGTCAATATGACTGAGTACAAGGTAATGCGGATATTTAGGTACAATAACCTGGATACTTGGAGAATCATAAACAAAGAATTAAAAAACATGTGAAAGACTTAACCTTAATGAATGTCATGATGGAAACCCTTTAACAAGTACATTCTTCCATTTGTATCAAGACCTCTTTTTCAGGGCATTTTCACAGATGATCAGATGACATACTTCTTGAAATGCACCTTATATTAGGCACCTTATATAGGCAAAACAACAATGTCTTGAATTGGCAACAATCTTATGTACTTATGAGCAAAACTTCATTTTTATATTAAGAGGAAAGGTTAATGACACCACACAAAATTATATATACACAATCGAGATTGTCATCATAAATCATATTCTTATGTCACAAAATTGAGCATTGAACTCACGCTCTGGGCAAAGATAATTATCAATGTCATACCGGAGAGTGTTTAGAAAGGGCCGCATTAAAGTATTCAGGCGGTCTGTGGGGCAATCTACAGGGAGAAAAAGGACCCAATCAGTCTATGTGACAGAGACCTATGGTACATCGAATTCAGATGAATTAAATAAAAAATTTTACCTTTTAACAAGGCGGATGTAAGCCCACATTTTTCAAATGTATTGGTTAGCCCAGGCCAAGTAGTGCACTGTGCTATCTGTAACCCATGGAATTAATTCATATTAGGACAGTAGAAACGCGTAAGAATACCAAATTTAACTAGTCTACATATCCGAAAAAAATCGCTGTTAGGAAAAGGAGACTTCGCGCAGTGGTTAACAATTCGAGTGCTAAGTGAGTAAAAGAAGTAACGGAGCTCAACGGCTTTAACTGACCGACCCGGAAATGAACTTAAGATTGGGGTTCTGAATATTAATCCAATCATGAAATTTCTTCAATTCTAGAGGGGTTCCATGTCAAATGAAAAAAATATCATCTATATAACGTAACCAACATCTAAGGTTCGACCAGTCTAGATTCATTCCCATTCCAATATGGCCCCTATCTTTTTACCACACGATTTGTCCACCGTCAGTTTCTTGCATTGTAACTAGTTCCAAAATAATTCATCTATTGTTACATGCCCTTTACTCGACTAGATTTTGAATCATCTTGGGCACTATGGGGTTGCTCTCATTATTTAACATTTCAGAGTCAGAGAGCAATTTTTTCGTGTTTTAATCACTTCCGGGTCGGTCAGTATAAACAACCCCGGCCATTGGTTCAGTCTGTGTATTGAGACAAACCGATGGTGATTTCTCCGTGTTGCTGGAGTTGTTGCGGAAGTAAGTACACCCAGAAGCTAGATGCGAGGCTTTGCACTTTAGATCAGCATTCCTAGTTATATCAAATTAATGTTCTCCTTTAAATCAATTCGTGGATTTTTCATGCTCTTAGTCTTTATTTAAAGCTGTTGAGCTCCGTTACTTCTTTTACTCACTTAGCACTCGAATTGTTAACCACTGCGCGAAGTCTCCTTTTCCTAACAGCGATTTTTTTCGGATATGTAGACTAGTTAAATTTGGTATTCTTACGCGTTTCTACTGTCCTAATATGAATTAATTCCATGGGTTACAGATAGCACAGTGCACTACTTGGCCTGGACTAACCAATACATTTGAAAAACGTGGGCTTACATCCGCCTTGTTAAAAGGTAAAAATTTTTATTTAATTCATCTGAATTCGATGTACCATAGGTCTCTGTCACATAGACTGATTGGGTCCTTTTTCTCCCTGTAGATTGCCCCACAGACCGCCTGAATACTTTAATGCGGCCCTTTCTAAACACTCTCCGGTATGACATTGATAATTATCTTTGCCCAGAGCGTGAGTTCAATGCTCAATTTTGTGACATAAGAATATGATTTATGATGACAATCTCGATTGTGTATATATAATTTTGTGTGGTGTCATTAACCTTTCCTCTTAATATAAAAATGAAGTTTTGCTCATAAGTACATAAGATTGTTGCCAATTCAAGACATTGTTGTTTTGCCTATATAAGGTGCCTAATATAAGGTGCATTTCAAGAAGTATGTCATCTGATCATCTGTGAAAATGCCCTGAAAAAGAGGTCTTGATACAAATGGAAGAATGTACTTGTTAAAGGGTTTCCATCATGACATTCATTAAGGTTAAGTCTTTCACATGTTTTTTAATTCTTTGCTTATGATTCTCCAAGTATCCAGGTTATTGTACCTAAATATCCGCATTACCTTGTACTCAGTCATATTGACTGTTTATTGATCTTTAGACTGTATTGAGGTATCACCGGGAAGGGGTTGATACTTTTCTTTATATGTTTTACAATTTTCTTGTTATATGTGTACAGAGCTTTTGTAGGGTTGATAAAATTGTTAATTTAATTAGTTTTTAATAAGTTTATAATAATAATTGATTTATTTTTATATAGGGAGTTGTTTACAGCATTGAAAGATAACATCGTCCTGATGATGGTCTTATCGATGAACACAACCAAGACCGAAACGTCGACATCTAGTTATCATCTCCTTTAATGCTGTCGTCAGACGCCATCTTACAACCACGTTTTATTGCTTAATCTGGGTTGTTTGCTTGAACTATTTGGAGCTGATACTCAGGGTTATGAATCATAGAAAAATGTATTGTCTTTCTTTGTTCATGACTCTTTTTGCTTGAATTGACTTATGTCTGCATCCCTTGTCATTTTTACTAAGTAAAGATTTATTTCAGAACAAACCCACTTTTTCTAGCTCTTTTTTATCTTTACCTTCCTTGCATTTATGCTGTTTTTAAACAAATTTGATATCCTTGGGATACGAAAGGGTGGAAATTGTTAAACCACTCGTTAACTAAGAGTCAACGTCTTTAAAAAAAGTCCCTTGTAGCACCTTATGTTTTGAACTACGCATGCATATGAGCATGTCCTATCTTTTACAAGGGTTTTCCGTATTTATGAGGTACCTTGATATGGATATAAACTATTATATCTCTCATTTAATGTCTTATGACCCCATGCAGTCTAGAAGGAACTCCATTTATGTTGCTCTAATTTGTTATCTCTGGTGGCCAGTTTCCCTTATCTGGGATTTTTATTTGAAAATTTTTCTCACTGGCACTACAATCTATCCGCCAGACAAAGGAAATCCATTCAGTCGATGTGTGTCCTTTTTAACCTGCCCCCCCCCTTGTAGATAGGAAACCGGGGGCTGCTTTTTACAATATATTTAAATCACAATGTGTCCCATTGGCAACTTATGAGGTTGGCATTTGGGGTTATGCCAATATTAAAGGTATCAAGATAGAAAATAATTGATTATACAAGAGGCTTTTATCTCAGCCTCTTAGTCGTTCCAATTTTGTATTACATGAAGAGTTAGGACTTTCTTTCTTGCATCAAAGACTGTATTAAGCTTGCACCTTTAATGCTCTGGAGTAGTCCTTATGCCCAGTTCAATCAACAGGTGATTACCTATTTTCTTAGATATGCCCAGGGACTGAACATTCCCTGGCAAACTTCCATAATGAGGTTGGATAAATCCTGGCTTAAGTGCACTTTCATGTGTGCCAGATGTCGACATCAAGATCTTAGGGAAGCCAAAAAGGAAATTAATAAACAGTACTTTATCTTAAAGGTGACTATAGGAATTGAACTCTACTTATTGTATAGTTCAAGTCACAGGGAGAGATCCTTCTGTTGAGATTTAGAGCCAGCTCTGTTTACACTTTGTTGTTTTTAATATGGCTGCTATGAGAATGCTAAACTGCCGCCTTGTCTGTCTGATCAAGTCTCAAAGCAAACATTACTGCACTTTACTTTTTTTTTTTGAAAATGTTATGGGCATTTTGAAAGGTTGCTTTTATTGCCTAGCTTAAACTTGTACAATTTTGAGATGTCATCAGTGATGTCATCAGTGATGTCACTGACCATGTCATGAATGATGTAATATATGACATCATCAGCAGTGGATTGCGGGTGCGCGAAATATAGTTAGTACAACTAACTATATAGGAGCAATTTCAATGGTTTTTTAAATGCTAATTCCTAATTATAAAAGGCCTGAAACCTATGTTTTTTTAAGTGAATTTGCAAGGTTTTTGAAATGCTAATTCCTAACTATATAAGGCCTGAAACCTATAGTTTTTTTAAGTGAATTTGCAAGGTTTTTTAAATGCTAATTCCTAACTATATGAGTCCTGAAACCTATGATTTTTAAGTGAATTTGCAAGGTTTTTTAAATGCTAATTCCTAACTATATAAGCCTTGAAACCTATGGTTTTTTCAGTGAATTTGTAAGGTTTTTTAAATGCTAATTCCTAACTATATTAGGCGTGAAACCTATATTTTTTTTCAATAAATTTCAAAGGTTTTGTAAATGCTAATTCTATTAGTGGATAACGTTTATATTTGTTATTATTCTTCTGGGACCACCTGAGCAGCCATCCTGTTTCTCAGGAGAAGTGAGGCACAAGAGAGCACAAAACAAGAGCGCAAAACGAGAAAAGGGGGCAGGGTTGAGACCACCTGACCCCCTAGCCCTTCTCAGGGGTCCCAGAAGGACCACCAAGTGCAAAAAAAAAAATAATATTTAAATTGCGGGGCACGCGCACAGTTCGCGTACCCCGCAATTATTATTTTTTTTTTACCTTGGGGGTCCTTTTGGGACCCCCTGAGAAGGGCTAGAGGGTTGGGGGGTCTCTACCCTGCCCCCTTTTCGTGTTTTCCACTCTTGTTTTGGGCTCTCTTGTGCCTCAGTTCTCCTGAAAAACAAGATGGTGGCCAACACTTCCTGGTTTGGACAGTTTGGAATGTTGACAGTCGACTGCGAGGCAATCAGAAACTTGCTTGTGCACGTGAGGGTACGAGCACGTACGGTGAGCGCATATAAATATATAATTTGATAAAATTCAATTTTCTCAACAACAACTGGAGGGATTTTCACCAAGTATAGAAAAGGCACTACTGCATACCTGTCCCTAACAATTTGCCAAGTTTGGTGTAATTCCGTTCAGCCGTTCGGGCTGTAGCCGTGTCTAAAGGTCCCATTGAAAATGCCATTTGAAAAATTTCAACTTCAATTTTCTCAAGAACTACTGGAGGGATTTTCACCAAACATAGCAAAGGCACATCTGCATACCAGGCCCTACCATTTTGCCAAGTTTGATGTAATTCCATTCAGCCGTTTGGGCTGTAGCCGTGTCTAAAGGTCCCTATGGAAATTAACATGGGGAAAACATGTTTTGGGACCCCCCTTTCGGCCCCCGCTTGACGAATCCCCACGAAACTTTCAGGGAAGGAGCGGAGCGAAGCTGGCCAAAATTCTGGAAAATTACACACAGTTTCCTGAATCGGCGCTAAAGTTATTCCCAATAGAAAGTTGAGCGCATATATATATATAATTTGCTCAAATTAATTTTCTCAACAACTACTGGAGGGATTTTCACCAAATATAGAAAACGCACTACTGCATACCTGTCCCTACCATTTTGCCAAGTTTGGTGTAATTCCGTTCAGCCGTTCGGGCTGTAGCCGTGTCTAAAAGTCCCAAAGAAAATGCCATTTGAAAAATTTCAAATTCAATTTTCTCAAGAACTACTGGAGGGATTTACACCAAACATATAAAAGGCACTGCTGCATACCAGTCCCTACCATTTTGCCAAATCTGGTATAATTCCGTTCAGCCGTTCGAGCTGTAGCCTTGTCAGAATGTCCCTTTGGAAATTAACATGGGGAAAACACATTTTGCGACCCCCCTTTTTTCTCGGCCCCCGCTTGACGAATCCCCCGAAACTTTCAGGGAAGGAGCAGAGCGCAGCGAGGCAAACTTAAGGAAAATTACAGGCAGATCCCCCAATCGGCGCCAAAGTTATTCCCAATAGAACGTTCGGAATTTCCTATGGTAACTAGGTCCTAACTATATATACCTACTGGCGACCGCCAGTAGGTAATATATATATATATATATATATATATATATATATATATATATATATATATATATATATATATATATATATATATATATATGCAAAGCAAAACGGCGTCCCAAGCGCGCACTCAGGCACAGCAATAACCACACCAACAAATCGGGTCTGCCAACAAGTAGGGTTTATTCACGCCATAAGCCCTACGTGACGCGTTTCGCACTCCGTGAGTGCTTGTTCACACAATAGTCCTCAAAACAATTGCTGTATTTACCGTGTGTGCATACTAAACATCAAAGATGGACTCACACGCCTAACCTTAGTGTTGGAGGCGCCATCTTTCAGTGGGTTTACCTGAATGGTAAATACGACATATATACAAATTCTCACTTGTATTTATAACATACAGTAATTACCTGTTATATACAACTAAATTAATGTACATGTGCAAAGATTCACATTTTAAAGTCGTTATCCCACTGCGACATTATTTACAATAAATATACATTGGCCTGGACTTATATTATAATTCATGCATATAGTCCATATTGCGAGGTGTATTTTGCAAATAGTTCTGAAACAAACCCACTCGAACTGGCTTAGAATGTGGACCTGGTGATTGGGTTATCCAGTCACGTGCTTGTTATGTTAGCGCGTGATTGGCCAATGAAACCCCCTCGATCCCACTCGAACTGTCACAGAATGGAGACCTTGTGATTCGGTTATCCAGTCACGTGCTTGTTATGTTAGCGCGTGATTGGCCAATGGAACCCCCTATGGTTCCCTTGGTAACTGACTTGCTTGGCAGTAAACAATACTGTTGTATTGTGACCCCGTAACTACGCTGGGCTGCCTGGAGGAAAGCACATGGGTATCTAAGTATCCCTTGGATAGTGGGTATGCGAGAGCAATTGTATATATCTAATTGAGGTCCATACTACCAGTTCCCTTGTTAGTGGGGAAGCCACCGGACACCAGCTATCAAGACTGTCCCGGTCAAAAAGTACTGGCACAATGTATAAATGTTCACACAGAGACAGCAGGATTGAGAACTATGTTGAGGATCTGCATTGAAAAAACCCAGTTCCAACCACCAAAAAATAATAAAGTGCACTGTGATTCAACAAAAGAAATATAAAAACCATACTTGAGCTGAAGAATGGAGAAGGCCAGTGTTGAAAGGACTGGGTTGCTGAATTCGTGGACCTGAGACATAGTCCCACCCTTTCAACCTGTGGATGGAAGCATACGAGGACTAATGTACTGTTGAAATTAAGTTATCACATTAACATTAACAAAATATCATTCATGATGTAAATGTACATTGTATTCCTCATCGAGGTTATGTCCTTTCGGAAAACGGGTGCAGAGACCAATGATATATTTCGACTCTCTTTGTCTTAGTCTCAATGCACGGTTGCCACCTCTAGTGGATAAGATAACTTGTTCAACAATATAGTACCTCAGAAATTTGGCATTGGAAAAATGATGACTTTCGAAATGTCTGGCAATGGGATATTGCTTGTCTTTATTCGTTATTGCCCTGGTATGTTCCAATATCCGTTGTTTGGCCATTTTTGTGGTGCTGCCCACGTACTTCGAGTTCACATGGGCATACAAGGACATATACCACAAATGTGGTAGTGCAGGTCAAAAATTGTTTAATGGTTTCCATCTTGTTGGTACTAGGATTCCAGTATTCTTTAACCATCTGACTGTTCGCACAGGCTTTGCAATGCCCACAAGGAAAAAATCCAGGAAGATCTATTCCCCAGGGTATGATGTCACTGATTAAATTGTGTACTAGTAGATCACTGAAATTGCGGCCCCTGCGGTAGGTGATACTCGGTCTGGATGGTATGGTATTGCCTATTATGGGATCATTCTTCAGAAATACAAACAGAGGAGGAAACAGAGCACGCGGCCAAGTGGGAAACAAGAAGGGCCAAGACAAGAAACATTAAAGATGGATGAAGACCAGGTAAATCGTACTATTATTAATCTTTCCTCTAGAGACATAAGTATGAAAGACAAACGTACTCTCTGTTTAGGTATTTCATTCTGTCCCGCAGTACCCATGAATTACGTTAACAGCAAGATTGACTTATTTAAGTTTTGTCGGAAATTAAAACTTAAAAAGTGGCATGTATTGAAACCATCTAGAAGCAGGAATGTAGGCACCACCAATCCTAGAGAGATGGAGGATAATCTAGTCATTGGGGATATTGACAATTTATTGGCATTGGATGAAGTCAATAATGAAATGGATGATCATGAAATTAGCCTAGAAGCTAAACGTATCTTAGAAGCCCTTGAGATACAACATGACAGCAGTGCTAGGAGTAATTTCAAACCCCGTTCCACCTTTAGCCCCAAACTTTATCACGATAACATAGACACTTTCCAAGAAATGGTAGGAAAAGAACTTCTTCAGTACAGGAGTCAGAACTGGCAGAAAAAAATGAAGGCTTTCAAACATAATCTCTCATCAGCAGAAAAAGCAGCTATGACAAAATTAGCAGAAGATGAGAGTATTGTCATCCGTCCTGCTGACAAGGGTGGCAATATTGTAATCCTACCAAAAAACATGTACGTAGGGGAAGCATTGAGGCAACTCAATGATTGCATAACGTACAAGAAAAGCAATAGAGAAGAATACAATCTGAGTATTACCACAATTTGGGATAAATTATCAGATTGGAAAAATAAAGGATGGATCGAATGGGAGGAATATTGCTACCTTAAACGTGATTATCCAATCTTGCCCATATTATATTTGCTACCTAAGGTGCATAAATGCAAACATAATCCCCCGGGCAGACCCATCATTTCGTCAAGAGGGAGTGTACTGGAAAACATCTCCAGATACGTGGACCATTTTTTGCAGGAATACGTCAAGAGCCTACCCACATATGTGCGTGACACCAAAGACTTCCTGGACAAAATCAAGGATGTCAAGTGGGAAAAGGACTTACTGCTCATCACACTGGATGTTAGCTCCCTTTATACCTCTATAGAACACACTCAAGGGATAGAGGCAAGTGCCAGATTTTTGAAAACTCGCGACATGAAGTACCTTGGGCATACCACCATGATCTTGGACATGATGAGGCATTGCCTAACTAACAACTATTTCTTGTTCAATGACGATATCTATGTCCAACTGCATGGCACTGCGATGGGCACATGTTTTGCTCCAAGCTTTGCCAACCTGTTCATGGGCGCATGGGAGGCTGACATCAAAAATAGACCAGATAAGCAGGAAGATTTCCGGAATGTCACTATGTGGCTAAGATACATAGATGACATTTTTCTAATCTGGAAGGGCAGTAAGAACGCAGCTATTGAATTCATCTCCAAATTGAATACCAACCATAACAACATTACTCTTACTAGTAACATCAGTAACAGAGAGATTGAATACTTGGACACTAAGGTGAGAGTTCAGAACAACAAACTCAAAACTATACTGTTCCGTAAAGAAACAGCAGGTAACACCTTACTGCATGCCCTGAGCAGCCATCCTGACCCCCTGAAGTGGAGTATCCCCTATGGGGAACTACTCAGGGCGAAACGCAACTGCAGTACCATTGATGATTATGAAAAGGAAGAAGCAACAATGGTACAAAGGTTCACCAACAGAGGTTATCCGAAATGGGTAATCAAAAGAGCAATCAACAGAGTGAAATCAGTGGAACGCAAAGACCTCCTGATCAACCAAAGGAAAGATGATGAAAGCATTGAGGATGAAATGGTCACTCGCATCATCCTTGACTACAATGGCAATCATAAACAAATAAAGAAAAGTATTGCAAAAAATTGGGACATTCTGAAGAATGATCCCATAATAGGCAATACCATACCATCCAGACCGAGTATCACCTACCGCAGGGGCCGCAATTTCAGTGATCTACTAGTACACAATTTAATCAGTGACATCATACCCCGGGGAATAGATCTTCCTGGATTTTTTCCTTGTGGGCATTGCAAAGCCTGTGCGAACAGTCAGATGGTTAAAGAATACTGGAATCCTAGTACCAACAAGATGGAAACCATTAAACAATTTTTGACCTGCACTACCACATTTGTGGTATATGTCCTTGTATGCCCATGTGAACTCAAGTACGTGGGCAGCACCACAAAAATGGCCAAACAACGGATATTGGAACATACCAGGGCAATAACGAATAAAGACAAGCAATATCCCATTGCCAGACATTTCGAAAGTCATCATTTTTCCAATGCCAAATTTCTGAGGTACTATATTGTTGAACAAGTTATCTTATCCACTAGAGGTGGCAACCGTGCATTGAGACTAAGACAAAGAGAGTCGAAATATATCATTGGTCTCTGCACCCGTTTTCCGAAAGGACATAACCTCGATGAGGAATACAATGTACATTTACATCATGAATGATATTTTGTTAATGTTAATGTGATAACTTAATTTCAACAGTACATTAGTCCTCGTATGCTTCCATCCACAGGTTGAAAGGGTGGGACTATGTCTCAGGTCCACGAATTCAGCAACCCAGTCCTTTCAACACTGGCCTTCTCCATTCTTCAGCTCAAGTATGGTTTTTATATTTCTTTTGTTGAATCACAGTGCACTTTATTATTTTTTGGTGGTTGGAACTGGGTTTTTTCAATGCAGATCCTCAACATAGTTCTCAATCCTGCTGTCTCTGTGTGAACATTTATACATTGTGCCAGTACTTTTTGACCGGGACAGTCTTGATAGCTGGTGTCCGGTGGCTTCCCCACTAACAAGGGAACTGGTAGTATGGACCTCAATTAGATATATACAATTGCTCTCGCATACCCACTATCCAAGGGATACTTAGATACCCATGTGCTTTCCTCCAGGCAGCCCAGCGTAGTTACGGGGTCACAATACAACAGTATTGTTTACTGCCAAGCAAGTCAGTTACCAAGGGAACCATAGGGGGTTCCATTGGCCAATCACGCGCTAACATAACAAGCACGTGACTGGATAACCGAATCACAAGGTCTCCATTCTGTGACAGTTCGAGTGGGATCGAGGGGGTTTCATTGGCCAATCACGCGCTAACATAACAAGCACGTGACTGGATAACCCAATCACCAGGTCCACATTCTAAGCCAGTTCGAGTGGGTTTGTTTCAGAACTATTTGCAAAATACACCTCGCAATATGGACTATATGCATGAATTATAATATAAGTCCAGGCCAATGTATATTTATTGTAAATAATGTCGCAGTGGGATAACGACTTTAAAATGTGAATCTATGCACATGTACATTAATTTAGTTGTATATAACAGGTAATTACTGTATGTTATAAATACAAGTGAGAATTTGTATATATGTCGTATTTACCATTCAGGTAAACCCACTGAAAGATGGCGCCTCCAACACTAAGGTTAGGCGTGTGAGTCCATCTTTGATGTTTAGTATGCACACACGGTAAATACAGCAATTGTTTTGAGGACTATTGTGTGAACAAGCACTCACGGAGTGCGAAACGCGTCACGTAGGGCTTATGGCGTGAATAAACCCTACTTGTTGGCAGACCCGATTTGTTGGTGTGGTTATTGCTGTGCCTGAGTGCGCGCTTGGGACGCCGTTTTGCTTTGCATATTAACTACCGGATACCTCACCGGCAGCGCGCCACCCCCACGAGACGATGGATGCCCCATTGAGGTAATCTTTGGACTTATATATATATATATATATATTACCTACTGGCGGTCGCCAGTAGGTAGTTATAGTTAGGATTTTTTTCAATGTTAAATCTCAAAATTCTATTTGGAATAACTTTGGCACCGGTTGACGAATCTGCCTGAAAATTTCAGGAAAATGGCCTCGTCGAGCTCCGGTCCTTCCCTGAAAGTTTGGCGGGGATACAATAAGCGGGGGCCGAGATAAAAGGGGGGTCCCAAAACGCGTTTTCCCCATGTTAATTTCCATAGGGCGGTCGATTTCACTTTTAGCCCGAACGGCTGAATGGATTTACACCAAACTTGGCAAAATTGTAGGGACTGGTAGCCCGATGTGCCTTTGCTATGTCTCAAGATATGTGCTCCAGTGGATTTTGAGTAATTTAGGTCCAAAAAATATATATATATCTATAGCAGCGCACAGGTGCGCGCACCGGAGTGCGCTCCAGGCGCGACACGCGAGGTGCGCATGGAAAGCTGATTGGCTCTCGGGTGTCTGTAAACATTCCAAACAGTCCAGAGCGGTCGCCATCTTGTGTCTCGGTAAAATCGAGACATAAGAGGTGGCTAAAACAAAGTGGGAACTGACCATAAGGCGTCAGGGATAGACCCCTTTGACCCCCTAGGTTTGATGTGGGGGCTATGAAAGGGCCCCGCGGGGCATTTAAAATATTTTTTTTTTTTTCGTTTTGCGCGGGGGAAGCGCTCGGTGCGCGCACCAGGTAGCGCACCGGGGAGCGTAAAATGAGGGAAAAAGATGACAGAGTTTTAAAAAAATGAAGTTTTCATTTAGAAATTGGAGGTAGTTCTTAAAAGAACTTTTTTTTTTCTTCTTTTTGTTGTTTTATATTTTTTTTGTGTTTTTGGAACTTTTTAAACTTTTTTTGGCTTTTCAAAACAGTTTTATATTTTTTTTGTATTTTTTAGGGGGAGAAACAAAAAAAGGGAATTGAAACTGGCTCAACTGGAGCAAAAAAACAAAAAACCCAAAAAATTATTTCTTTTTGGGGCACTTGTGATTATCACCTGCAAGGACGATGAGCTTAACACTTTGTTCCCCATAGGAGATAAGCTTGCCACAAGCCTTACAAGTAATTTTAAAATCAGCAAATCTTGGCTGAATGCAAGGCATCACCTCAGATGTTTCTGGTTGCGAGGAAGAGGGTTGTTTTCTTTGGGAGGGGGTCCTTGATGACTGGGGGAGGTTACTGGCCAGTTCCCGGAACTCTGCGCGAGAGTAGTTGTTTGGATGCTTTCTTGTCATGTGCCGAATCATGGTATAGTTACCAAAAGAATATTTCTTATTTGGGTTGCCCCGTGAAAGTTCATCATTGCAGATGAGGCAAGTGACTTTGGGCGCATTCACCTTTTTTTGCCCCTCTGGGATTGAAAAAAACTGCCAAATGAAGTGTGGTTTGGGTTTATAAGGTGTGTTTTCTTCAGGCAGCCATCTTCTTCTCCCCTCCTCCTCTTCCTCTTCCTCCTCCTCCTGTTCTTGACCACCAATATAATTTGGAGCTGGTCCTCTTGGTGGTGGTGGTGGTGGTGGTGGCTGAGATGCACCTGCTGCTGCTGCTACTGAAGCCATTTTAAAGTACAAAAAGGTACAGAGAGTTCCAAACAGATCTTCCTCAGTCAAAGGACAAAGTCAGAATAAGGAAAAAAGGTGGGGGCTTTCATCATTTGGAAAACAAAACTGTCCTGAACCAATGAGAAGTGTTATTTTCAGGTCACAAGACCAGGGGCTTCATCATTATGAAACTAAAACTGTTATGAACCAATGAAAAGTGTTATTTTCTGCTCACATGACCCGACGCGCTTACGCTACGCGCACGGGGGCGCGCAGCGTAAGCGCGTCGGAAGTTTACGTTTTGCGATCGTATTCGTTCGAGTACTTCCGGGTGCGCTTACGCCGTGCGTATCACGCGGTCGCGGCTACGCGATACGTCACGATCATGTTTTCGTTTGCGATATTGGCGCTCACGAGACGCTCCCCGGAGCGCGCCCGGGGGCGCTTTTCAGAAATACGCTTTTCGGGGCGCACTCCGGGGCGCGCTCTGGGAGCGCTCCCCCAAAAAATTAAAAAAAAAAAAATGGGATAATTGTAGAGACAGGTAGCCCTATTCTGAAGTGGTTTGTAAAAAAATTAACTTTATAAAAATATGTATTGTGCTACATTGGGCTTAATATATGTTAGAGCCAAAATGTAGCCCAAATGTAGCCCAAAGTAGCCCAATGAAGCCCAAAGATGGCCACCAGAGATCAAAAATTGTAAATGTAGCCCAAAATTCAACTAGATGTAGCACAACTGTAGCCCAATGACAGAATGTACCAGAGTGTTAAAAAGAACAACTAGAGTGCTAACAGTCTTATTTATAAAGTGAAACTTATAGTAAGGAATTAGCATTTAAAAAACCTATGAAATTCACTGAAAAAAACCATAGGTTTCACACCAGTTATAGTTAGGAATTAGCATTTAAAAAACCTATTAAATTCACTGAAAAAAAAATAGGTTTCACACCAGTTATAGTTAGCTGGAAATTTTACTGATATAAAACCATTGAAATTCCCACGTTATAGTTAGTCGGACTCACTATAACTTGCGCGTGCAATGCACTGCTGATGACATCACATATTACATCACTCATGACATGGTCAGTGACATCACTCATGACATCACTGATGACACCATCCTTGTGACACAGTGACAGACCTCCTTTCAGTGTAATGTAACCCATGAAACACATATTCAAAAATAGAAACTAATATTTTCAAAAAAGTGGATATACCCATACCAGTTACAACAACCAATTCAGTAATACCACCATCTAATACACATCCACTCATGTGTATGTATATGGGTTATTAGATATTTTTATTAGTATCAGTATGAGTGTCTATATGGTTTGGTGGGGGTATTACTTAGCACATAGATGCATGAGTGACTGACTCTTTGTTTGTATGTGTTTTGAAGACAACATATGTACAGGACTGTATGGGTGGATGAGTGTCTATATGTGTTTGTTAGTGAGTGAATGACTGTCTCACTAGTGTCTTTATCAGTAACTACATATGTTTTAATCTAGTATATATGAATATTGATGTATATAAGTGAGTATATGTGAGAGTAAGAGATTGTAAGAGTTCCTGTTTAAATAAGTATGTGTTTCTATAAGTGATTGTTTAAGAGAATAAATATGTGTAATTTTAAATAGAAGTAAGGTGGAAGTGTGTGTATAACTCTATATTCAAATAAATGGATGTCCAATAGTTTATTTGCACGTGTGAATATGTGTGTGAGTAACTTTTGGATGAATGTCGGTGTGTAACAGGATGTATAGGTGTATCACTTCATATGATGAGTGAGTATATGTATGAGTGACTATATAGAACTGTTGGTGAATGAGTGGATGTGTATATAGATAGTGGAATTACTGAATTGCTTGTTGTAACTGGTATGGGTATATCCACTTTTTTGAAAATATTAGTTTCTATTTTTGAATATGAGTCTCAAGGGTTACATTATAGTGAAAGGAGGTCTGTCACTATGTCACAAGGATGGTGTCATGAGTGATGTCACTGACCATGTCATGAGTGATGTAATATGTGATGTCATCAGCAGTGCATTGCACGCGCAAGTTATAGTGAGTCCGACTAACTATAACGTGGGAATTTCAATGGTTTTATATCAGTAAAATTTCCAGCTAACTATAACTGGTGTGAAACCTATGTTTTTTTCAGTGAATTTAATAGGTTTTTTAAATGCTAATTCCTAACTATAACTGGTGTGAAACCTATGGTTTTTTTCAGTGAATATATATATATATATATATATATATATATATATATATATATATATATATATATATATATATATATATATATATATATATATTTATTAATATTTAGATTGTTTGTATAAATGTTTTGAGAGGTTATATTGTAATCAGTTTAGTTATATACTTTATTAGGGTGAATCTTAAAAAGTTTGGTGATGTTCTATAATTTTTTTCGAACTAACATGTTTATATACTGTTTAATGTTTCTTTTCAATAGTTGTTGAACCAAAAAAGTGATATTTTGTATATTTATTATTGATAATGTAATTATTTAAGCGATATTATTGTAGTCTTTATTGTGTGAGTCAATAGTTTTGACTTATTATATATGTATTTCAAGGATGGACTGGAGTGCAGCTTGACAAGTTTCCTGGGTGTGGTGACTGCACTGTGAGATAGAGAGAGGGAGAGCCTGGAGCATGATTGCAGAGCTGGATGGTGTGTCATAAACTGGGGGCCTGCTGGGGGCTTGATGGGTTGTGGTAGTTGTTGGGTCAACAATGGGAGGGGGGGACCGGGAGCTTGATGAGGTCCATTGTCCGTGCTCCTGAATGATTCGTTATATCAAAAATGGACACAGTTCCATGACCAGAGGGTGCGTGAATGTCACCCACTGTTTAGATACAGAGAGAAAGTGAGTAAAGGGTAAGGAGAAGGGTAGAGAAAGGTAGAAAAAAGTCGGAAATAGAAAAGTGAAGAGAGGTAGATACTGTTCCCCGGTCTCAAGGATACACTCCCGAAGGGGAAGATCAAATCTTTCCTCTCTTTCACCCTCACACACCCGAAGGATGTCATGCTTCATCATCAGGCTTTTTTTGCTCCTCGTCAGACCGGCGCTGCAATGTCCGATGGGCCCCCGAAGGGTCTCTTTAGCGGAGATCTTTTAAAGAGAAAACGCCATATGCTGCATGCAGGTGTGAGGGCTCAGTTTGTAAAAATGGGAGTGTTTCTTTTGAATAGAAAGGTGCGTGCTAGTGAGTTAAAAATACCTAAGGGCATCCAAAGTAGTATATTTTTATTAATATGCTGTCCTTGGTATGATAAAAAACCAACAGGTTAGTGTATCACGTAAGGTTACAATGTGCCAATGTGACAGGTCAAAAGGTCGACATGTTTCACGCCTATGTGTCAGACAGATCGGTGGCGTTTCTTCAGGACCTAAAAAGTGAGAAGCACCTCTAATTAGAAAAGAGGGGGGAGGGTACACATACTAAAGGATGTCCATTAGTCGTCTTGTTACTAGTGTTGCAATGTCCTAGAGTGAATCTTAGGATATGCAACAGGATCTCCGTAGGTAGATGCTGATGTATGTGCCCTCTATTCCAGGCCAGGTGCCTGAGGCTATACTGCGCTGGTCGTTTGAGTATCCGGAAATAGGTTATGTCGGAATGCTCATGTTTCCGCACCTACCCCTTCCAGCGGCTGCCTTGTGGCAGTTGTTGCCTTGCTACAGCGGGACTTTTTGAAAAATAATTTATAAACCAGCATCGCCATTTCCCTGAAACCTCCGAAGACACATTCATTCACCTGTGGGGCCCATAACACTGCACACTTTCTCTGCTCGTTTAATTCAGCTTCAGGGATTGGTGAAATACAAAGTAGTAATGCTGTAACATTGGCGGAGTGTCTAAACCTATTTCATTAGTCATTTATTTACTCCTATAGTTTTAAACGATTTACCATGGTTTTAACAAACATACATTTTATTCAGACACACCACCATAGTGGCAATGGATCTGCTAGAAAGAAAAATAGGCGTAGGAAAAATTACAAGACCAGCTTTTAACTTTCCATTTTCCTAATTTTTATAAAAACTACATTTTTAGTATGTCCGACATTTAGGCATTAATTATTTCTTTATTCAGTAAAAAATCTTAAACTTTATTTCAAAATGATCATTTATTTTAAAGCTCGGAAATAGACATTTATTACAGAATTCAGTAAAGTTTAGCAAAGAACAGATAGTTCCAAATTCATTCTCTCCTAACATCCCTAACTAACGCCCTCATCTTATCCTCCAGTCCTGCAAAGAAAACAAGAATAAAGTCAAAGAATCTTACATCCAGGAATCGATCTGCAATCCGACAGCACTTTGAGATGAAATCGAAAGGAGCGACTATCTCTAAGCAAAATCAGGGGGTTTTATACACTAATTTCCTAGCGTAATCTATCTAAAAAGTATCTAACATCACCAACTCGGATTCTGATTGGACAAATTTGTGTAGATGAGCATTTCCTCATCATTACAGCATCATGTTCACGGTGAATCAGCAAATTATTAAAGAAGCTTTGTTTTAAACAGTCTCTGGCCTAGTCACATCCTTGACTGGCTACTCCATCATTCTTTCTCACGTTCAGAACACTCGAATGTCCATGTTTTGGCAATCATCCTGACTTCCAGGGCACTGTAGCCTTGAACTTCCCGTCCGAGCACAGGCAGTTCACTCTCTCTTGCAGGCTTTGGGCGCGGATGCGCAGACCAGCATTTTCTCACAGTTTACCAGAGCAGCCATGTTTTCACTAGGCCTCAGAGGCCACTTTTGGAACTATTATAGAAACAAACACAAATTCATGTTAAATATGGAATTAAAGCCCTTCTGTTTACCTCCCACCATACTAATATTTCCCCATTAGTTATTACCTAGCAAGTAAGCCACATAAATGCGTTTCATACTTACATATCCGACGACTTTCTAGCACAAAAACGTGTACAATAAGCACATCCATGCTGCGTTTGTTTATATTTAAGCTATGCATTAGTTCACATTACAATAACAATACAAATTAGTTAATTATATTGCTTCATGCAGGCAGAATTAGTATTCCCACTTGTATATTTGTGTGCGTCTTATACTATGGTTGATTATTTCACCACAACACACCATTAATAAATGTTAACGTTATGGAACATTGACTTCACGAGGGGTACACAAAATTTTGCTTTGCCACCTCGCTCTATCAATTCCCTCATCTGGTGATTCTATCACCAAACATCTCTCAAAATTTAGGAAAATTTAGCAGAACATGTTTCGGATTCTTCATATTAGTACAGTCTACACTCTAGTAACTTTCTCCTTTGTTTCTTTAAAAATCTTCGCTCTAATTTATTCCATTTCTATTTCATTCTTTTTTCTTTCCCTTGCATTTCGTTCTTGAATTGTCTTCTTTATTGCCTTTCTAAAATTTCTCCTACCTTTGCATATACAGCATAATCTTATCAGTAAAATCACTATCACTAAAATTGTTATTGGAATTTGTATTTTACCTATAATTGAACTACCTATTTCTTGGAACCAATGCTTAGCTGCTGTAAAACTTCTACCTAACTTTTCGAGAACACCTTCACCCAATTTCTCTATGTAAATCTGTAATATTTGTAATATACCTCTCAATATTTTGACTTTTATCTGGAATATAAGTACAACAATGTTGCACTTTTAATATTCCACAGACTCCTCCCTCTTTGGCTAAAATTATATCAAGGGCAAGTCGATTTTGCATTTCCATAGCTCTCATAGCAACCTTTTAAGTATCAACCATCAGGAAACCTCCTGCAGTGTCTGTTGACAAACGATCAACTATTGTGGACAATTTTCGGATTCTATTTGCATTAAACAAAATTCCCACTGCTGGTATCAGTGCTCCGAAAACATCACCTATTATTGCCATCACACTCTCTCTTCTTTTTCGACGTAATACTTTGCCTATCTCATGCTTTCCAGTAGTACCTCTATCTACATGAAAATGTTTAGGAAAGACCAAGCCCACATAACAGGTTCCATACCAATGGTCAGGTAACCTGTAGTAAGCTCTGTTCCCACAGATTAAATAAATTCCTGGAAAGACAGGATCATCTCCTCCTTTAAATCCCCAACCCCCTAAAATTCTATAGATGTCTTTACATTGACTCGCACCCACAAAATAATTATCATACATAGTATTGTCTCTTCTAATACAAAATTTCCCTAACATTGGAGTATCTATGTTTATAGCCACATTCACATTTTTATCATCAAGATTCTCATCATCAAATGTCCAGTATTTAGATTTCGCATGTTTTATTTTCTCACTTCGTTTGTAAGCAACCCTTCTTTCTTCAACCATATTTAAAAAGGTTTTCTCTTCAACTCTCATTTTACATGTCAAATTATTATTGAAAGCATATTCATGCGTCAGTTCATCTAATTCTAAGAAATACTCTCCCAACTCTTTTGCAGGTTTCTTTTTGTTCAATGCACTATCAATGTTTAGTTTAGCAAACATTTCGTCTACATTGGAATAATGATATTCCAGTTTCCCAGTCTGATAAAACAAACTTGCAATTACACTACAAGTCACTCCATATGTGAGAGGAAGGCTTGTGATAGGTCACCCCTTCTGACACTGATGCTGGCAATTTTACACAAACATAGCAATCATTAACATTCATAGTTTTAATATACTCAAGTAATAACTTTGAAAATGTATTCTTTGCGTAGTCACTAATGGACTTATCTTGATGCACCTCTGGTTTGTACACATGAATCTCATGAACTTTTTCTTTCTCGCTTGGCTTATTTAAACTCACATTTGGTTTCAATTTCGTTAAACTGTCTTGGAAAGAAATAACAATAGCTAACATTATCCATAATATTATGAATCATCCTATACATACAGAACAACATCTACACCATTTTCTAAAAATAGAACATTTTGTTTTATGGTTACTGATAGCCATATTTCTCTAACACAATTTCTTCGACCTAGCGTCACCTATGAGTTACACAACACACGATTCACTAACAAGATTTCTTCGACCTTGTGTCAATTCTAATCTAAATTACACTTTGGTTAATTGTTCTAACAGGTTTTCTTCGACCTTATGTCAAGTCTAACCTCTTCTATATTTACAATATCCGCCTCACAGGACTTCAGAATTTTTACTTACTATCATATACTTTGAGCACCTATCTCTTTTCTCTAAGTTGACTTCTTTACTCACTTTTCCTAATCATCTTTGGGTAGTACAGGTTTTCTTGACTGCTATTAACTTCAACAATGGGTGGCAAGATGATGAACGTCCACTCTTGTGATTTGTACTTCTGATTTGGTTGTCTTACTCTTTTTGGCCTTTGGACAATTTCTATTTTCTTTCCCAGTGTTTCTTTCCGGCTAGTGATCTCATTCACTTGTTCTTCTGGCTCTTTGGCTTGGTGTACTAGTTGAAATCTCAAACCACCAGTTCCTTTAGGCCAATTATCTCCATTACACATTTTTTTAGTCCTTGGCTCTACTGTGTTATGCTCAACTCTCCAAGCTCTTTTCCTTGGGCTTTTTCTTAATGCAGTTTCATTTGCACTGTCATCAGTTTCACTTTCAGTATCCTCAACTGTATCATTGATTATGATTTTCACAATGTCTTTGTCTTCATCAGGTTCAGCTTTCTTTTCTGCTACTCTGTTAGGAACACCTTCATAGCTGGTACTTGGAATCTCATCCTTATCGTGAGTTATTTCCTCTTCCCCAGTCTCAGGATTTCAGTTCCTGCTTTCAGAGTTTTCAGATTGTTCTTCAGTTTTCTCCTCTTCAGTAACTTTGCCTTCACTTCCTTTTGCCTCTCTACTGGTGTCTGTCTTTACCAATTCTCGATCTTCAGATTGATCTTCAGAATCTGGTATCTCCACAACCTCCCTTTCACCTTCACCTTCACCTTCACCTTCAGAAACAGAACTGGCTTCTGATACTTCCCAATGTCGACGTTCCTGTCGATCTTCAGTATCTGGAATTCTTTCTGGTTCAGCTTCAGAATCAGAGTCAGTTGTACTTTCACCGTCGTATGGGTATTCAGGTGCAGGCACACAAATGGTGTGGCACGCATGCACCCACCTCTTCCGTCCAGCACACTTGGCTGCAGTAGTACTAACCAAGATCACCTGGCGTGGTTTCTGCCACGAGGTACCAAGCAAATTCTCCTGCGATGCACTTTCACTCGAACCCAGTCTCCAGGGACTAGATCATAAGCTGAATTTTTCTCTTTGGAATTTGACTCAGTTCCCACCTGGTGGAGCACAGAAGTTACCACATCAGACAGATTTTTGCAGTAATCCAGTATGATGTCATCATTAATTGTCAATAACTTATCAACAGGTACATAGGCCTGCCTCATCACCCTGCCGATCAAAATCTCGTGTGGACTTAGTCCAGTTTTCCTGTCAGGAACGCTTCTTAGTGTCATCAAGAAAAGCGGCAAGGCTTCTGGCCACTTAAGTCCTGTTGCCAAACACATTTTTGCAATTCTGTTCTTAATTGTTCCATTCACCTCTTCCACCACCCCTGAAGCCTCAGGTCTGTAAGCACAATGCAACTTCTATCGAATGTCTAGAGCCTCACAGATCATTTGCATGAGCTTGTTTTGGAGATGAGGTCCGCGATCTGTCTCGATCGTCACTGGGAAACCGAAACGCGGTATCATTTCACATAAAAGCAGTTTGGCAACATTCAACCCATTGTTCCTCCTCGTGGGGAAAGCTTCCACCCATCGGGAGAACAAACAGATTATTACAAGAATATACCTAAGCCTATTGCATGGAGGCAACTCCACAAAATCCATCTGAACCCTTGTAAATGGACCTCCCTCCCTTCCTATGGTTCCAAAACTCACAACAGTTCTCCTGTTTGGATTGAATTGCTGGCATACCAAACATCTTTTCTCGATTGATTTAAATTAGATTTTTTGCACAATGCTTTGCAATTGCATCCACATAAATATTTCCTCTGGTAATGTAATCCTCACTCTTTTTATGGGCTGAACATTTTACAACAGCTATTTTCTCAGGCAAATGAATTACATCTATTAGTGTTTTCACAAATTCAGCATTCCGGATAGGTGTTCCTGCAGAAGTCAAATAACCTCTTTGGGACCAAAGCTGTCCATAATCATGAACAACTCCATAACCATATTGACTATCAGTCACTATGGTTACTTTCACCTCTTTTCCCAATTCACATGCTCGTATCAAAGCAATCAGCTCCGCTACTTAAGCAGAACAAATTCCTTTTAGACAAGATGCTTCCAACACTTCTGCCACAGTACAAACGGCATAAGCAGCACTTAAAATACCACTCTCCATCCTCAGACATGATCCATCCACAAACATCACAACATCTGATTCAGGCAAAGGTTCATCTCTGATATCTGGTCTGGTTTTTTTGGAGTATTCAAGAACCTCCAAATGTTTGTGATCAAGCTCACCTTTCACTTCTGCCTCAATGGTGTCAGGTAGCAATGTAGAAGGATTAACGTTTACACACCTGGTAATTGTTACATTTTCAGCTCCCAAAATTATTTTCTCATATCGGGTCATTCTGCTATTGGTCATATACTGTGTTTTGGCTCTAGTGAGGAGAATCTCCACAGAATGAGGTACATACACCCTCACACGAAATCCCATCACTATTCCTTCATTTTGTTCCAAGCTTACACTAGTAGCTGCTACTGCTTTCAGACAACCTGGCAAAGCTTTTGCAGCAGGGTTCAAAACAGCTGAGAAATACTCAATTGTTTTTCTCAGTTTTCCATGTCTCTGAACCAACACTGACAATGCACATCCTTCTCGCTCACTGCAGTACAGTTCAAATTCTTTCTCATAATCAGGCATTCCTAAAGCCGGTGCTTCACACAATTTCGTTTTCAGCTGTTCAAAAGCTTCCATTTCTGTTTTAGTCAAAACTATGGGATCTCTGATGTCTGCTCTTGTCAATCTTTGTAATGGTTTGGCAATCAATGAAAATCCACTATACCACTGTCTACAATAACCTACCATTCCCAAGAACATTCTCACCTGTCTTTGAGTTTTAGGTGGCTGCATTCCTTGTATCATTTTGATTCTTTCTATTGTGACTTGTCTGATTCCTTTAGCAATCTTGTGACCTAAATATTGTACTTCTTTCTGACAAAACTGTAATTTTGATAGAGACACTTTATGTCCCTCCTCTGCCAAATGATTCAACAATGCTACAGTGTTAGTTACACATGCATCCTTCGTTTTCAATGAAACCAAAAGATCATCAATGTACTGCACTAACAAAAACTCTCTAGGCATGTTCAAGCTTTATAATGATTTCTTTAGCAGCTGATTAAAAAATCGATGGACTCTCAGTGTACCCTTGTGGAATCCTGCACCATGCTAGGATACGATTCTGGAATAGGAACGCAAACATTGGTCGGCTTTCTTTATGCAATGGAACAGTGAAGAACGCATTTCACAGGATGATCACAGTGTACCATTCTGCATAATGTGGGATTTGGTACAACATCACTGCTGGATTCGGAACAATTGGGCAACATGAGACAACAATTTTATTAACCTTTCTAAGGTCTTGCACAATTCTAAATGTTCCGTTAGACTTTTTCAATCCCATGATTGGTGAATTACAAGGACTGCTTTCTATTTCCCTCAGTGTTCCCTGCTCAATAATTTTGTCAATCACTGGAATTGTTTCTTCAATTACTTCTGCAGTCATTTTATACTGAAGAATATTTGGGTAACTTGCACCTTCTTTTATTATTATTTTTTTTTTTTAAAAATGTTGTCCTCATTTGCCGAACCCTTATGTGTGTTTGAAGAAACCACCGACCACCATATTGTGCTAACTTGTCCTGCCCACCAGGAAACTATAGTGTGCGTCAGACAGTTGCACAAAGAGAACAGATTTTAGATTGGCGGAAGAAGGAGAAAACCACACACAAAGAGGGGGACCTTTAGAAAACTCCATCTAGGCATATTTCGGCCTGTTGGACCAGAGATTCGGAGAAAGACCCTTGTTGTAGGTCCATGGAGCAGGGAAACCGGCATAATCATAGGACCCGGGGGAAAAAAAAAACCCCGGAAACCTACTTCCACTGTATAATGGTATTCCCAAAAAGCAACTCTTTTCCTACTGCAGGATCTGGCCAGGTCTACTTTAGAAACTTCATATAGGGACGATAAACATCCTGCATATGTAGGAGGGGCTGTATCCACCCAAAACCTACAGATCTGTCTCCTTGCCATTAAAATTGCAAAAAACAGGAAAGATCTGGCATGCCCTAAGATGTTGTCATCAATCCCGAAGATAATCAGAGGAAGAGTGCTACTCAAAGTGATATTTAGAATAGAAGAAAGGGCATCCATCACCTCTTCCCAAAAACGGCTAATGGCTGGGCACTCTTTAAACATGTGCACATCTGAAGCTTCTGCAAGATCACATTTGTTACACTTTTTACCAGGCTGGAATTTGGCTAATTTTTGTGGAGACAGATATTCCCAATGTAAAGTAAATAGGTGGTTTCCTCTCAGCCAAGCTGGCTTCACAATTTTATACAGTAAACTAAAAGAGTTCCACCACAAATGCTGGCACTGTTCCCCCACATTGCTACCCCATAGCACCTCCGGGAGGTTGATGTCATCATCTATCTCCTCCAGAATCGCCCAGTACCAACATGCAACCTCCTTTCCCCCCCCTGGTCTTGTCATCAATAGATTGGCTTGGAAAAAACTGAGGAGAAGGAGAGAAAAAGGAGGGTTAACGTCTCCAGATATCCAATATTATGCTTGGGCTTTCCAATTATCTTTTTCAAGAATGCTTCTAAA
The DNA here is from genome assembly GCF_964263255.1 of Lissotriton vulgaris. Taxonomy (NCBI): domain Eukaryota; kingdom Metazoa; phylum Chordata; class Amphibia; order Caudata; family Salamandridae; genus Lissotriton; species Lissotriton vulgaris. Next base: position 49,385 of record NW_028250361.1, on the reverse strand, counting down.
AACACCAGTGGATAACCCTAGGGGGAGGATGTTTCGAGCTATGTTGGAGGGGTCAGAACTTTCATCTGACGGTTTTCTTTTTAAGTTTGGGGACCAGAAATTCTTTAAAAAGATAAAATTAAAAACTCCTCATTCATTGGCCAGTAGTTGGTCCATAATTAGGAGACGAACAGGGATGAGCTACTTTTCCAACTTAGCCCCCATCTGGGATTCGCCAGGCACTCCTTTGTGTCTTAAAGACAGGCTGGCATGCTCAATAAGGGAAGCCGGAATTCTTAACTGGGGAGAACTGATAGCAGGAGGTTCATTGTTACCCTGGGGGGCTTTGCGGGAGAGAGTCGGGCCAAGGTTAACCAACTTTAAATACATACAATTGACCAGTTGGGCTCAGGCATTGATAAGGAAGGGAGCTCCCCTGGGAAATTACAGCAACTTAGAAAATCTATTGATGACAGCACCTTCCTTTATTGTGACTTTTACAGGATCAACACTTTTCATCAATCCTATATCTTTTCCAGTGAAATCCCATACTTCTTCTTTCACTACCTCTTTCAGCTCAACAGGAATCTTTTCTCTGTCAAAAACAGGAAATAACTTGTTCTGCTCTGCCTCAATCATGAGCATTGTCATTTTATACAAACTATCCTCATCTAGGGTTTGCAATTCTATGCCATCCGGTGAACAATATATGGCACAATTCATCTTACACAAAATATCCCTTCCTAACAAATTAACAGGACTACTATCACACACCACAAATCGATGCATATCTTTGAAAGTTCCAATTTCTATTTCAACTGGTTTTGTCAAGGGAGTTTTTATCTGTCTATTCGCTACACCTAAAACTTGGATCGACTCTCCAGAGAGAGGAAGATTTTGAACTTCCACTGATCTAACAGTAGAACGGGTAGCACCAGTGTCCACTAGGAAAGTTATTTCTACATCATTCACCTTCCCGCTCACAAATGGACCAGACTGATCTACCTCAAGAGTGGCTCCAAGCACACAATCTTCTTCCTCTCTCAGGCACCATCAGAAACTTTCATCCGACTCACTGCCACCCTCTTCTTGTAACCAATACTGAGGACACGCATTCACTCTTTGCGGTCTTTTTACCTGCCCACCTCCGCTGAATCCTGTCTCTGCACTGTATCTCTGCTGGTTTACACTGTTTGGCAGTGGCGGTTGCGGCACCTGCCTTTGCTGATTTGCTATCTGCTGTTGTTGTGGTTGTTGTTGGTTTACCTCAAACTGCACATGCGGATTCAATTATGTATTTTCCGCATTAACTCTCGCGGACATTTACACTCTTTCTTCCAATGCCCTAATTTGCCGCAATTAAAACAAGGGAATTTCTTCTTCAATTCATCAATATTTCCTACTAATTTAGGCTTACCCTTAAAATTTCCTTGATTCCCTACATTCTTACTCTCCGTTTGCCCCACTTGTGGTTCCGCTACCTTCACTTGTGCCCACATGGCTTTCTCTTACAGCTTTTTCTGTTTTGCATCAATCTCTTCACTGCAATATTTCGCTTGTCTCAATACTTTGTCTACTGAGCTCGACTGCCAGCCTATCATACTGTGTCTAATCATATCTGAAATTTCTGGTCCTAAACCATATACAAATCTGTATATAAAGTGGCTCATATCTTTTTCATTTAGTTCTTCATAACCACTATACTGTTTAAAAACTAACAGCAATCTTTCATAGAATGAATGTACAGATTCTTTCGGCTCTTGTGTGGTCCTGACTATTTTGACCCAATCGGTTTCTTTTGAATGTATTTTATTTTTCAACCATACTATCACTTGTTCGTACTTTCGCATTACATCTAGTGATGGAGCTCCTGTTACTTTATCTCTGGGATACTCTTCCCTTGGCCAATCTACAGCTATTTTACGTTCTGTCCATAAATCTGATGGCACCACTATGTTAAACAATCCATCTAAATCAATCCATAAAATTTTGACACTTTTACAAATCTGTCTACCTGTTGATACCATTCGAATGGTTTCTCGCTCAACCTAGGGAAATAATTTGTAAATTACATTATTTCTTGTCTGCTCCAAGGAACATGTACATATCCTCCTCCAGGTATCTCTCTCATGGGGAACTCAGTTATCACTGCCTCTTTTTCCCTGATTGGAAAAGCTAATGTGGATTTATCACTATTTTCTTCTTTCTTCTTTACCCACTTAATCCTCCATTTACTCACATCTCCCCATTTTTGCAACAGCACAATCAATTATTTTATTTGTGCTAACCTCCCAGCAGTATTCATGTTCTTAATGTCTTTTTCTGCAAAATCCACTCTATATGATTACTGCAATGATTTACATTTTGAAAATTCCACTCCTAATTCACTTGCCAATTCTTGCAACTTATCATACACCGTTTTGACCTTTCATGTTATGCTTTTACACATAAACATAAGTTCATCATCCTGGTACGTTTTTAGTCTGTCTGTTCCAATAGTTCCAATAAGTAATTCTTCCATGTCTACTTTTAGTTTTGCCACATCCAGCCCTTTTAATTCATGCTCTTTTAATTTTAAAGTTTTAATCCAGTCACTCAATTCTCTATCTTTTGGTCCTACAGGGGTTTGCGTTAAATCTATTTTATCTACACTTTTCTCTGGTGTTGCAGAGCCAGATTCTGCTCCAGTCGGGTATCTGTATGATGAACTTTGATTAAAGGTCAAATCAGGTGGATTCACATTGGTATTCTGCCTTATTTCTGACAAATCAGGATAAATATTGTATTTTACTTTCTGTAAACTCTGTTGCAATGGAATTGTCTAACTTGGCTCTTTAATTCTTTGATGTTCAAATACTGGTATTAAAAGTCCTATTGTTACTGGGACAGTTACTGCTTCCATATTTTTGGTAAGGTTTTGGATCAGTTCATGTGCAGAACGTTCATAATCACAAATATCTGGTTGCACATCATTTTGTTTTTCAGTACTTAGTAGAGTTTTGCGTAAGTCATTAATTTGTACAGGAGTACCCATAATTCTAGCTTCCCCTATCGGTGTACTTGGAATATATCTTGTTTCTACTCTTTCAGGGAACTCTCGGAAATTTGATGGTTGTCTCGGAGTCTCATTAATTTTTTCATCTGCTATTGGAGCATTTGGAGTAGTCCATAAAGAACCTGGCTGATATGGTGGTGGTCTCCTATTTAATATTTCTTCTAATACAGCATCCTCTGGTTCACTTTCACCATAACTTTAGTTCCCTATCTCCACATTTTTTTTCTTTTCTGTGCATTTCCGACCTTCATATTCATCTATTAATCTAACTGGATATATGCCATCACACATGCTACCATCTCTCCATCTACGCATTCTACTCTCATGTGTTTCTCCCCATAAATTTTGACATTTACCTCTTGGCCTGATATACCTGCTTAACCACTCGCTCTCCAATTCATGCATCTCATCTTCCCATTCAAACAGTGCCTCAAATTGAGTCGGTCTAGGTCTCGGCTCCAGCTTCATCATTTTGTCTCTCAAATTTCTAAAAACTGCCAAGTCAAAAGATCCGCCTTCTGGAAAAGCTAACACACCATCATCCTTGGTATATTTTGCCCAATTCTCTAGCCAAACGCACGTATGGTAATCATATTTTGATAACATGTAAGAAGCGGGCGTTTTTTGTGGAGGAAGTATTTTTCCCTCTCTTGTTACAATCTCCTTATCTTTTTCAAATACAATCTTTAATTTCTTAAACCATGAAGGTTTCTTCTTTTCTTCTTCGTAATAGTAAGACATTTTCCGGTAATTCTCTGTCTTTCAAAAGATCGTGCACTTCCCTGTTTGCTGTTCCGTAACACCAACCTATCACAGCGCGGTTCACACTAATGCACCAATTAGAACAAAATACGTTTTCTTAGTGCTTAACCAATCACTTTGCTGCTTTTCCGTGATGAACCTATCAGCTCCTACTCTGTCTTGGTCACGAGGACCAATCCCAGCGCGACACTTTTGACGTCACAAGCGCTCCGGCTTCTGCAGCGCCAACTGACCCCTCCTTTACAAGGATTTTTCAAGAAGCCGTATTTACAAGATATTTTACAAAATCAGTTAGTAACTTACAGAAAACAATACCATTCGCCTGTTTTGCTATTAAAGTGATCGACTTTTCTCAATCACATAGGTCTTCTGTATGTGGAGTAGACGACGCTTATCTCCACAGAATTTTAGACTCATCGATAAAGTAGCACTACACTCTACCTTGCCCTTCTAACAGGCAATAACCAACTTGTTTCTCCAGGAAAGCACATACAGAGATATTTTTCACCTCCTTAGAGACAATCCCAGAGTTTCACAAGAACGCATGTTGCAATTTCATTTACACATGTTCATACATAAATCCCTACTCATATACACATGAACTCTGTATCTCCAGTGGGCAGCGCTTACCTCTAGCTCACCACAGAATTCCTCTTTCGTTAGTGAAGTAGGCGCAACTCCTTTGCCCTTCTATCAAGCTCGGGTTAAGTCCTACTACTCTCCCAGCAATAAGTTTTAGTCAGGATACGCAATGATCCCTATACTTGAAGGCTAAGATTTTATAGACTGTCCTCACTATACATTTATCCGTTCATACCTAATGTCCCTAGACAGTGATATATGACAATACCACCGCAGTATACGACAATACTACTTCTTTGAAACAGACCAATGCACTGTGCGACTTTACTTGCCACACTTCCTCTGCCTGCAGACAGAGGCACTAGCTTCACGCAACATTTGGAAGCCTTTTAACGTAATATGAACTCAACAGATGTTAGTTCATAATTTTATACATTAAATTCTATATAGTACTTTATACATAACCCTAGCTAATTTTCTTAGCAACCACTACTCTGCTACCAAGATATAACTGCTACATCGGGAATCTAAAAATAATTTCTAAACCAGCATCGCCATTTCCCTGAAACCTTCGAACACACATTCATTCACCAGTGGGGCCCATAACACTGCACCCTTTCTCTGCTCATTTAATTCAGCTTCAGGGATTGGTGAAATACAAAGGGGTAATGCTGTAACTTTGGCGGAGTGTCTAAACCTATTTAATTAGTCATTTATTTACACCTATAGTTTTAAACGATTTACCATGGTTTTAACAAACATGCATTTTATTCAGACACACCACCATAGTGGCAATGGATCTGCTAGAAAGAAAAATAGGCTGAGGAAAAATTAAAAGACCAGCTTTTAACTTTCCATTTTACTAATTTTTATTAAAAGCACATTTTTAGTATGTCTGACATTTAGGCATTTATTATTTCTTTATTCAGTTAAAAATCTTAAACTTCATTTCAAAATGATCATTTATTTTAAAGCTCGGAAATATACATTTATTTCAGAATTAAGTAAAGTTAAGCAAAGAACAGATAGTTCCAAATTCATTCTCTCCTAACATCCCTAACTAATGCCCTCATCTTATCCTCCAGTCCTGCAAAAAAAACAAGAATTAAGTCAAAGAATCTTACATCCAGGAATCGTTCTGCAATCTTACAGCACTTCAAGATGAAATCGAAAGGAGCGACTAACTCTAAGCAAAATCAGGGGTTTTTATACACTAATTTCCTAGCGTAATCTATCCAAAAAGTATCTAACATCACCAACTCAGGTTCTGATTGGACAAATTTGGGGTAGATGAGCATTTCCTCATCATTACAGCATCATGTTCACGGTGAATCAGCAAATTATTAAAGAAGCTTTGTTTTAAACAGTCTCTGGCCTAGTCACATCCTTGACTGGCTACTTCATCATTCTTTCTCATGTTCAGAACACTCGAATGTCCATGTTTTGGGGTATGTCACTGTTACAACGCAACTTTTACGTCGTAATGCTGTTACAACGCAGCTTTTACAACGCTGGTTCCATTACATCGGATGCCATTACAACGCAGGATATTACATAGCAGATGCTATTACAACGCATACCATTACATCGTAAGTATTGGTAAGTTTATAATTTTTTTTATTTTTTTTAATATTAGATAATTAATTTAATCATTATTAATTTTAAATAAATTAATTTATTTATGTTTTTTAATATTATAAATTAAATATATTAATTTAAGTAATTTTTTAATAAGTATGAGTATAGGAGTATATGTGGTTTTGGGGTACAGGGGTGTTTTTAGGTTTTAGGGCAGGGTTTGGGTTTTGGGGTACAGGGGTGTTTTTAGGTTTTAGGGCAGGGTTTGGGTTTTGGGGTACAGGGGTATTTTTAGGTTTTAGGGCTGGGTTTGGGTTTTGGGGTACAGGGGTGTTTTTAGGTTTTAGGGCAGGGTTTGGGTTTTGGGGTACAGGGGTATTTTTAGGTTTTAGGGCAGGGTTTGGGTTTTGGGGTACAGGGGTATTTTTAGGTTTTAGGGCTGGGTTTGGGTTTTGGGGTACAGGGGTGTTTTTAGGTTTTAGGGCAGGGTTTGGGTTTTGGGGTACAGGGGTGTTTTTAGGTTTTAGGGCAGAGTTTGGGTTTTAGGGTACAGGGGTGTTTTTAGGTTTTAGGGCAGGGTTTGGGTTTTGGGGTACAGGGGTGTTTTTAGTTTTTAGGGGTAGGGGTAGGTTTTTGTTTAGGGCTAATTAAATTATATTTACCATTTTTAAATTAATTAAAATTTATTTATTAAATTAAATTAATTATATTACATTAATTACATTTTTTAATTAAATTAATTAAATTAAATAAATTATTTTAATTAATTTAATTAAATTACATTTTAAAAAATATTTAAATTAAATTAATTTCATTATATTAATTTAATAAATTAATTACAATTTTTATTAAAATTAAATTAAATAAATAGATTTTATTTTATTAAATTAAATTAATTACTATTTTAAAATGTATTTTAATTTAATTAATTAAATAAAATTAATAAAATTAACTTAATTACATTTTTTTAAAAAGGTATACTTACCTATACTTACGATGTAATGCCATGCGTTGTAATAGCATTTGCTATGTTATGCCATGCGTTGTAATGGCATCCGATGTAATGGATCCTGCGTTGTAAAAATTCCGATGTACCGGAATGCGTTGTAAAAAACCGCGTTGTACTGACACCAATCCATGTTTTGGCAATCATCCTGACTTCCAGGGCACTGTAGCCTTGAACTTCCCGTCCAAGCACAGACAGTTCCCTCTCACTTGCAGGCTTTGGGCCCACATGCGCAGTCCAGCATTTGCTCGCAGTTCACCAGAGCAGCCAGGTTTTCACTAGGCCTCAGAGGCCACTTTTGGAACTATCTTAGAAACAAACACAAATTCATGTTAAATATGGAATTAAAGCCCTTCTGTTTACCTCCCACCATACTAATGTTTCCCTATTAGTTACTACCTAGCAAGTAAGCCACATAAATGCGTTTCATACTTACATATCCAATAACTTTCTAGCACAAAAATGTGTACAATAAGCACACCCATGCTGTGCTTCTTTATACTTAAGCTGTGCATTAGTTCACATTACAATAACAATACAAATGTGTTAATTATATTGCTTCATGCAGGCAGAATTAGTATTCCCACGTGTATATTTGTGTGCGTCTTATACTATGGTTGATTATTTCACCACAACACACCATTCATAAATGTTAACGTTATGGAACATTGACTTCATGAGGGGTACACAAAATTTTGCTTTGCCACCTCGCTCTATCAACCTCATACACTTTGTTTATCCCTGCCACATTTCCCCACTACGTATTGCAATGTGCTCACAGTCGAGCCTCTGAGCTGCAGAACAGTAGAAAGTGGCATCCTGGAATCCCCAGCATGATCTCACCAAGCTCGATTATGGACTTGGCTGTGGTGAGTAGGGTTGGGTGCCTCCCAAGGACTAAGCAGCTGGGCGATTGTGGTGGCAACCTTAGTCGAGCCCCTGGACTTGCATGCCACCAACTTGAGTTTTGGCTGGGCCATGGGGCAGCGGGATCAGCAGAAAAATCCAGGAGCCTGAACAGTAAATGACATGGGTAGTGGTCAATCGGGGCTAGTGAAATGCAAGTGATTGACCTGTGAGCCCCTGAATTGCATTGAATCCACTGCTAAGTCTTGAGTGGCAACAAGTGCTGGGTTATCTCCCTAAAAAGGTAGATTTTGCTGCCAAGCACTGATAGGAAGTTCAAGCTGCACTAGGCTCTCCATCCTGCAGTGAGCAGACTCGGCCTGCATTAAGTCAGTGAGGCTTGTTCACGCAGGTGCCTCTTATCCACATTGGCACAGGTCTCTAGTGATAAATTGTGACCTACAATTGTTGCTTTCACCACCCCATCATTCATTGTCATTTCCTCTGGAAATTCTTTTTTTTTTTGGAATGCCCAGAAAACTCTCTTTTACTTCAAATGTTCACATTTTGGACTTTATGAGATTTACATTCATGTTAAATGTTATCGTTTAGTCAAACCTTAATACTACTGAAACGTATTTTATTTCAAAAGTATTTGTATTGCTTTTTTTTTGGTTTAGTAAATTCTTATTAAGTTTGCAAATAATTGAAGAACAACAACATAAGTACAAGGTAAGAAGTCAAATAGAAATCTTGTTGAACAAAATGAATAGATATAAAACGGACAAATTAATAGTGAATCAAATATAGGGACAGAATATGGAGAATGAAGGAAAGAAAAGGATTAAAGAGGGGAAAAAGAAAGAGAGGAGAAAGGAGAAAAGAAAGAGAAAAGAAGGGAGAAAGAGGAAGAGAATTATGTTCTGAAGTAATAATAAAGAGGAAAGATTAAAAGAGTAAAGGAGCATAGGAGAGTGTGTAGAAAGGTAAGTAGTAAAAGGAAGCCAAAGTAAATCTGATTTGAGGTTTTGAGAAAGAGAGGAAGTGGAAACAGAAGCAATTCTATGTTCATCACAAATAAAATTCCACCAAGTCATAAATGAAATTTTTGAATTGTCTTTCCATGAGGATAAAATAACTTTAAAGCTAATGCAAGAAAAAGATCAAATAATCTAAAAGAGGGAGATGAAACCTCAATAGTAGGTGATAAAGAGCCAAGAAAAACATTTTGCATTGTTAAAGTAGTAGTAAAATCAAACACTAGCATGCAAATATTCCAAACGGAATTCCAAAAGGAAAAAACATTAGATCAATCATATAAAAGGTGTGTTAACGTGCCCGTTTCAGAGGTACAGGACCAACATAAAGGAGATGATGAGGGTGCAAATTTACAAATAGTGACACGAGTAAAACGAGCTCTTTGCTAAATAAAATACAAGGATTGAGTTATGCGAGCTGCAGCGGAAACTTTAAAAAGTTTGGACCATATTTTGTCCCACATAGTAATAGATAGTGAAACAGACAAATCAGTTTCCCATGCAGTCTCAAATAAAGATTTAGGTCTTTCAGTAACATTCGACAACAGTAATTTATATATAAGGGCAGCTTTAGGTCTGTGTAATGAAAATAAGGAGTACAAAGGAGTGGAGGGTGTTGTGGTTGGTGTGATATGTGGGAGAGGCAGAGTATTCAGATGGGACACAATAGCATTGATGATAATGACATATTCATTATGGAAAGAGTCAGGTAAGTTTATAGTAATCATGAAAAATTTCAGTAATATCTTCATCCGATGAAGCCATGTTTTTTTTGGACTCATTCAAAATAGGGGCAATGGTCTTACATTCAGATTTTATTTTTAAATAGTTGCCCAATATTTTCCCAGCTTTGTTTTGCCCACCATGGTATTTAGGTTGAACTTTGAGCAAAATATTACATGCTTCAACCGTTGCCAACTTGTTAAGTTCAGTTTTCGCCTTAACTAAATCGTGAAGGGTAGCAATGGAGCGGGAGGTAAAACATACGTTTCAAGTTTCAAAAGACCTTTATTCGAATTTGTTAAAATTCATAAAAGTACCGAACACATCAAAGAACATATACATACACATAATACAAAACAGTTAAATAATTTACATTTCATAGTGACAAAGCAATTCATACAGAGGTTAGACAATAAATTTCATTAACTTATAAGGTTTTAGCAGTAGTATTTTTTTTTTTTTTTGACTGAATCTGATTTCAAGGACTTTCCATAGTCTTGCGTGCGCGTATGGCTAGTCTTAGAAAAGTGCTAGTGCGAAATGTCTGTTCATCATTGTCCAGGGTGAGCAGCAGCATATAGGATTCCTGAAGTGCAAGAGGTCTAAGTTTTCTAAAATATGGGGTTAAAAGCCATTTGGTATATCTCACATAAAATTTACAGAAAAACAGAAAGTGCAAATCGTCTTGAGTGCTTGTACCGTTACAGGGGCAGGGGGTAAGGTCAGTATGGTGTTGATACCCCAGAGGAAAAGAAAGCAAAAATTTCACAGTTCCTGCCCTTAGACGAAACAGTAGAGATCGTTCCCAATTTGACATAGGCAGTGATAGGTAGGGTGGCATGGTTTGCATACAAAGACCATTACCAATGTATTTTTTGACCCCTGATTTCTGTAGTTCAATTCCAAGCCGTTCATTACGGTAAAGTGCATAGAGTGCCTTTTGGACCTCATATTTGTCCTTTGGTTCAATAGCTGTTGGCTCAGTAAACAAAATGCCTCTACCAATTTCATTAAATATTTTAAAAACTTCTTTAAGCCAGGGGATCTGCATGCCATTTTCACTATTAAGGCAGTCCCTAATGATGTTTTGCGTAAGGGCAGCAGCCTCATTCCTCCAGATTCTGATCCAGAAGAGTGCTGGTCTTACTTTAATAAAGTCGTTTATGAAAGGGAGGTTGAGTTCGTTATGACAAATGAAATTGGAAGAGGAAATTGGTGCTCCCAGCAACTTCCTGCAAAAACGGTTTTCCTCTCTTTGAATACCAATGCTGCTGGCCGATCCCCAAACTTCGGCTCCATACGTGGCAACAGGGGAACACTGTAGTTTAAAAATTTTAACAATAGCTTTAGTGGCACCGATTTTCTTAGGGCGGGGGAGACTCAGGACAGAGTTGTTGGCTTTCGAGAACTTGCTCGTGGCGTGGGCCACATGCCCACTCCAGGAGCCGTTCGCAGCGAAAACCAACCCCAGATAAGGGAACTTATGGACAGATTCAAGTTTATCTGTTCCAATTTGAATAGTGCCGAGTTTCCTTTTGCCCGGCCCACAGGGCATAATAAAAGACTTTTTAAAATTAACTTTCAAATCCAGTCCCTCCATAAAATTTACAAAACTATGTACAAGCAGACGTAAGGCGTTAGGTGTACGTGCCATAAGGACAGCGTCGTCTGCATATAAAAGTACGGGCAAGGGATTTCCTAAAATGATTGGAACATCAGGGGTAGCTTTCTTTAAACAGTTGGACAGGCCATTAATATAGATGATAAACAGCAGGGGTGCTAAAACGCACCCCTGTCTCACCCCCCTCCCTATCTTGACGGCTCCCGATACCTCTCCGCCCATCCCAATATGTACCCGAGCTTTCAAGTCAGTATGGAGGTAGGCTAAGAATCTAACAAGAGTGGCATCGAGACCGTTTGACAGGAGGGTTAACCATAGCTTGGATCTATTCACAAGATCGAATGCGGATGAAAGATCCATAAAAGCTAGGTAAACGGGGGATGAGCGAGCAATGCAGTATTTATCTATTATCAATTTTAAGTTTAGGCATTGCTCAACTGTTCCTACCCCACTCCTAAACCCCATCTGGCAGGGGTCTAAAAAGTCAGAATCAGACGCCCATTCCAGTACCCTGTTATAAATTATTCGTCCTAGTATTTTTAAAGTATTATCCAGGAGGGAGATGGGACGATAGTTTACTGGGTCAGATCTGTCTCCCTTTTTGTAGATGGGGACAATAATACTAGTAGCCCAGGTGGCAGGCATGGCTACATGTGGAAGACTGTTAAAAATGTTTAAAAGTATTGGTGTCCAAAGATCAACGTTAAATTTGATGATATCAATAGGGAGGCCGTCCGGCCCGGGCGCCTTGTTACCTAGGCTCTCTTTGATAGCTTTCCTGACTTCTAAGTCAGAGATCTCTAAGCCTGCTGTTTGGTTCAGGTTAGGGAGAGGTTGCTCATCAGAGGGGGCGGCATAAATATTAGAAAAATGGGTCTCCCAGGCTGTACTGGTTATGTTGCAGCTGATTTTTGTAAGCTCTTTGCCCATTTCCCTCGTTCTCCTGACTGCCGTCCAAAATGGGCCGCTGCCACCCAGATTGGCACTGATAACCAGCTTATCCCAGTGATCGGAGAGCAAATTTGCCTTCCTTTTCGATGTTTTATCTTTATAGTTTTTCCTGGCAGCTCGAACAACGTCCTTACACCTGGGATTGGCAGAGAAGGCCTTTCTTAACTCTCTATTGGCCACGGAGCAAGATGTATCGAACCACCGTGGCTCTTTATGGTCAGTAGAGAGTGGGACTGACAGGAGATTTTTTATATTGGTGCATAAAGCTTCAAAATCAACAATCAGTTCTTCATTATTTGTACTTGGGGAGGAGAGGCATTTCAATAAATCCGGATGTGCCTCCCGAATCGTATCTATAATGGCCCCACAATCAATTCCTCTCCATTTAAGGCGAAGGCCATCAATTGAGGGTGTGATATCCCTTGCTCCATTTAAATTCATAAAAATCGGACTGGGTGCGAGGTTAAAAATAGCAAACAGAGGATTATGATCGCTGAAGGACGTTTGCACCACAGAAGATTTGATTAAACAGTCCGTTAGCACAGGTGATGTAAAAATGTAATCGATAATTGAACCGTTATCCCTGCCCTTAAACGTAGGGGCATAGGGAAAATTCATATCATACCCTACACTCATTACATCAACAAGATTAAAATCAGAGAGTATGCTAATCAGTTCCAAACCCCTGCGGTCATTACAGTGATCAGAATTAGTGGATCCATAGTTGTCTATAAGTTTCACATTAAAATCTCCCCCGATCAGAATACTAGTCTTAGTGTCTACTGACAAGGAACAATCAATCATGTTTAAAACCTTAGATAAAGCAACAAAATTTTTGTTCGGTACACCATTAAAATCATTGTTGTAAAAATTGATTAAATAAATTGTGGTCTTTGATTTCAATTTATATTCCAGAATTTGAATGTTGGAATTGGCAAGGTTGTCTAACTTCAAAACATTAATTGTACCGCCTGCCAAAATTCTAATCCCCGTGAAGAGTCCACCCACCGCTCGGCCAAAACTAGGTTTTGGAGATGTCAGGCTGAAGCAGTGGTAGCCTTCAATATACAGGTTATCAACAGCCCAAGTCTCTTGGAACATAAGTATGTCTATGTCATTAATTAGTTCGGTCCAAGCAGGGTCAGAGAGCTTAGATTCTAAACCTGCGACATTCCAGCTTAGAATTGATAGGCCGTGTTTGAACCCCTGGTTAATAAATGTGCACCTAGTATTCCTATTATCATAGGTAGTTGGTCTGTTTGAAATGGCCGGAATACTATCCGACAATATAATGTCTGGAACTGCTGTTTTAACATGGAGCGATGCAGGTGAATTTATAATTGTGGCATCCTCTTGGTTACAGGCTTTTGCATTATTGCATAATTCTTTATTGAGGGGTGTGCTCAGTCAATCCTGTTCGTCTAATGATGATAGATAGTCGAACCGATTGAAAGTTGGGATATTGTACATTGGCCTAGCTTGTGTCATCTGTGCAAACTGGAATGGGTTGGGGATTGGGTAGGACCTATCCCTGTGATTGCTCTGGTGCATAGTTGGGGCTTGAAAATACTGCGGATGGTTGGGGGTAAGGATTGGCATTGGAGGTTGTGGATGCCAATTGTGATTGTTGGAAAAGGCGGCATTTTGATTCTGGTTTTGGGCAAAAAGGGGTGATTTGACCCTTGCACCAAAATTCATCTCTGGGTGTGAGTTAGTGGGGAAATTGTTGGGAAAGTTAACCGTGGCTTGTTCTGGGGGTATCAGGTGTCGATAAAAATATCCTAAGGGAAGGAGCGTGGTGTTAAATTCCCATGGCGATGGTAAAGGGGCGTTGGCTAGTGTTTTCTCTGCCCAATGTGGTTTTCTAAAACTAATAATGACACAGTCGCCCTCAAATTTTTTCCTAAGTGGTCCAATCCAACCCACCCGCTGTGTGTTAATAATCTCCCTTGCACCATCAATCGGGTAATTACAGTTAGTAATTAGCCAGTGCAGGGTTTTGTTTTTGAGTGATGTGGGATTTTCATCCTGATCCTCTCTTAGTTTGGTAACGTTTACTAACACTAATACATATGCACCGCATTCCGGAGGAAGATTGATGCGGGCAGGAACTTGTCTGGGTGTTTTTGGGATGGGTTGGGTCAAGATAGGATTGCTTGTTGAAATTGAAGGGTGACCTGTGGTACTCACAATTGGGAGTGTAGTATTCGTGGTGGTATTGGTGCCAGGATCCTTCCTTTTATCTGTGGATTTGTTATTAGTGTGTGATGTTGCTGTTTTTTGTTTAGTAATTGGGCCGTTGGCCGACGCAACAGGTACAACTTTATCTACGTTATTTGGGGCAGCTGGGGGTGCTTGTAAAATAGTTGTTTTGGGACCTGCTGTATTGGTGGGGTTGCTATTTTTTGTACTGGTTGCAGGACCTCCCTTTAGGAAATTCTTAAGAGGGTTGCTCAATTCATCTAGCTGTTTTTCTAATCGAGCAAGCCTATTTTCGATTGGGGATAGATAAATGCTTAATAAATCCCCCAGTTTTTCCAACAGGGGGTCATATGCCTTGTCTATATTTCCGTTAGTGTTTGTTGTTCTGCCCTGCTGAGCAGTTTCACTATCATCCCTCTGGGATATTACCGTAACCTTAGTCGCGTTATGATTATTGTCAGGGACAGAGTTGGTATTTTTCCCAGGTTTCCTTTGTGCCCGGCCATATTTCCTGATCGTAGTGACCCGGGGCTTGGGTGCGTGTAACTTCAGTTTTTGAACTGCCCCCTCTCGCCTGCCTCTAGCATGCCTGGTGTTATCAGCAGATTTTACTTTGGGAGAGGGGTTAATTAGTAAGTCAGGCGTTTTTTCCAGGTCTGTGCTAGTGTCGATATCTGTGTCTAACAGGGGAATGGAGGCTGAGAGGTTAACCTCGCTGGGAATGGTGTGTATGTCAGCACAAACATCAAGTAGGGGTCTGATGTTGTTAGGCATAGCTTGTGCAGGTGTAGTGGCGGTAGCAATGAGGCCAAGCGAGGAACGTTTGGCATGCGCCAGGTCTTGTGATACCCTGCGTTCTAGTAGGTTAATGCCCTGATTGATGGCATCATTGGCCTTAGATATAAAAAGGTCAATGGGGCCAATCACAGCGGCAGCAGTTTTGCTGCGGGTGCCTCTTGGGGACATGCTGGCAGATACTAACCCCTGTTCTGCGGTTTGGGTTGTTACGCAGGACAACAGATACAAGTGTCAATGACACATGGCAAACATAATAGTTAAAAAGCAGATAGTCCCGGAAAAGATAGCAGTACCCACAGTTCCCAAATGAGGAATGGCCAATGGACCAATGAACAGTACCTTCAAGTTGTAACGTATGGATGACAAAAAAGGGGGTGGCCCCGTCCCGTCCTCCTCGTGCCGCTGAGGGCCACAGAGGGCCCGCCCTTTGCCCGGGCTTCGCCCCGGGCGTCCCGCTCGCGTCCCGCGGAGCGGACCTCAGCTCCGTTTTGAGCGCCTCCGGGCGCTGTTGTGCAGTCACTGGTGCGCGCCGCCGCTGAGGCTTCCGGGAGCTGTGGTCCCGGGGCGGCGGCGCGTTAGAATGCCTTAGGATGACTCACTGGCGGTGGAAGCGGCGTTCGTGGACCCCTTCAGGTAGGTTTGCGGTCACTGGTAGTGGTCTGGCGTGGCCCCCGAGCTCCGCCGACCTCAGCTCCGTTTTGAGCGCCTCCGGGCGCTGTTGTGCAGTCACTGGTGCGCGCCGCCGCTGAGGCTTCCGGGAGCTGTGGTCCCGGGGCGGCGGCGCGTTAGAATGCCTTAGGATGACTCACTGGCGGTGGAAGCGGCGTTCGTGGACCCCTTCAGGTAGGTTTGCGGTAACTGGTAGTGGTCTGGCGTAAAACATACATGTTCTAAGTCTTTAAATTTAGGTAACTAGTCTTCATATTGCTTTCTTGAGGACTTCTTCTTCTTAGAGACAAAAGAAATGGTAAAGGCACGAAAGGCAGCCTTGAAGGCATCCCAGTTGGTAGGTATAGAAGTGTCTGAGGGGTCATTACATTTAAAGAATTCCTCAATGAAAGAAGAAGCTTCTTTAATAAAAGCCTGATCTGTCAACAAAAAGGTGTTACGTTTCCAACGACTGAATTTAGAGGAAACATGTGTAAGGTCAAGTGCAGTGTAGGCAGGGGCATGATTGGATAAAAAAATAGAGCCAATTTCAGATTTTTGAAGGGAGGGCAATAGGGATTTACTAGTTAAGATATAATCGATTCTAGAACGAGTGTGATGAACTCTGGAAAGAAATGTAAACTCACATAAATCAGGGTTCCATGTCTTCCATACATCATACAGTAGACGAGAGGTAATGGCCGATTGAAAGGCTTTGTATGTTGTATCAGGCTGACACTTGCATTTAGATATCTTGTCAGAAAACTGATCTAACTATTGATTAAAATCACCTGCAATAATAACATTAGGACAATCAATCGAAGAAAGGAGGACCTTAATTTAATTCCAAAATTTGGGGTCTGGTTTAACAGGACCATAAACATTCAGAAGGACTAATGTTTTATTCTGAACAACAATTTTTGCCATTACCCATCGTCCGTCATCAACATTTTGTGTAGACAAAATTTGCACCGCTAAAGCTTTATGAAAAAGTATAGCAACGCCACCTTTTTTATGGGAAATAGGAGAACATACTACTTGGCCTACCCATTTTCTTTTCAGTTTAAGAGATTTAACATCAGTACAGTGTGTTTCTTGAATTAAGGAAATATGAGAATTAAGTTTAGATAAGTGAGACAATACCTTTGGATGCTTGACTGGATTTCCAAGACCTCGGACGTTCTACTTGACAAAATTACACATAAGGGAGGGAGTGGGAGGAAACACACAGTCGGAGCTGACAATCTTCAGTGATGAAACTGTGGGAGGATACACACCACAAAAAATTATTATACATGGAACAATGAATAACGAGACCTACATTTTCAAGAAACAAAAACATAGAAGCAAAATACAAGAAGGAGGAAAGAAAAAGAAAACAAGGAGAAAATGATAGGGCGTGGAAAAAAGAAATGTAAAGAGATAGAAGAAAAAAGCAAGGGAGAGAACAGAGAAGAGAATGACAAGAAGAGATCATGGTAAAACAGCCAGATCTGTATAAAGAGGAGAAAACATTGAAGGGGGAGCATGTAGACACAGAGTGATGCAGATCTGGTGAGAGTGCAAGAAAAGATATAGGGAATCGAGAGAAAGGGTAGAGGAGAATCAAATGTAAGACAAAGAAAGATAAGAGAAAGATAAGGAAAATAAGATAAGACATGATGAAAGTAGTACATAAAAAGAAATCAAATAGCAAGAGAAAGAAAAAAGACCCATTGGCTAAACATGAAAGAACAGATACTCTGATGGAAGAACAGTATAAAAAACAATTAGAAGAGCGACACATATTAATCAAACATTAGTGTCTATTCCAGAAGAAGAAAATGATTGAAGGAAAAGTTTGAATTTTTCTGGATCATCGAAGGATCGTGAACAGCCATCATGAGTGATCTTGCAGAGACATGGATAAAGTATGCCATATTGAATATTGAGGTGTCGCATCTGAGGTCGTAGGGCAAGGAACTCCTTCCGGCGAGCTTTGGTTGCATTAGAGATGTCTTGTGAGATAAAGATGTTGTGACCAGACCAAGTGAGTCGACGTTTAAGTTTAACAGCTTTTAGAACAGACATCAATTCGGTAAACTCCAGGAACAGCATAATTATACCACGTGGTTTCATAGGATTAGATGTAGGATGACCCAAGCGATGTGCCCTTTGAATATTGAGGGGAGGAGCTGAAGATGGAAGATTCAAAAGTTCCGGAAGAAAGTTTTGAAGAAAAAGAACCATGTTGGATCCCTCAACATTTTCTGGTAGACCAAAAAGGCGAAGGTTGTTACGACGATTGCAATTTTCCAAATCCTCTGTATGAAGTTTGAGCTTATGAATTTCCTGCTCTAAAATTGGAATTTTTGTGGAGATATCCTGAAGGGTGCCAACACGTTGTTCTAAGTCCAGTACCCTGGATTCCATAACAGTCCATCTCTCTTCTATTTGATTCAATTTTTCATTTGTTGCAACCATAAACGGCTGGAGACCCTTCACTTCCTCTTGAATGGAGTCCAAAACAGGGTTTTGGGATCTGTGAATAGGAGAAGGTGGGTCATTTTTCAGAGGTTTTGGGTTCGTGCCTGTGACAAAAGACCTGGCGGAGTGTGAGTCGGTAGCCATAACGACAGTCATAGAGCACTGGTAAGAGGGCAATAAAAAGATGCAGCAAAATCGTAACGTAGAGTAAGGTAGGCGTGACAAGGGCACTCACTCAATATATGACGGAGGCTCCTAGGGAAGCGTGCTCAGGGGCTATAAAATAGCGGCCGCACACAACCAAAACAAGTCAAGACAAAATAATTTGCTGCAAATTAAACAGGAAGTGAAATGGCAGTAATGGACCTTGTAAATAATAGTAAAAGGCAATAGTTTTGTTGTTAGAACATAGAGTACAGTTGAAAAAAATCTGTCAAAATTAACAAAAAGAAGGTATCTTCAGGATGCAGAGCATAGTAGAGCAAAGCAACAGCTAGTTGTACCTAACATGAGGTAAAAGGCAGCATCAAAACAGTATATTCATTGAGAACAACAAAGAAATAGGCATTAAATGTTGAGAAACGCCATAAAAAGAAGCTTTGCAAAGGAAAACATGGGCATAGGCCAGATGGTCCAAGAGAGAAAAAAAAAACATTTCTGCCGAGAGATTACCGCTGCGTTGAGGAGACGCGGTCGCGGCGACCTAAGATGGCGTCCGACCGAGTCTCGATGTGAGGAGCTGCAGGGAAAGCCGAAACAGAGGTTGCAGACGTGAAGAGGCCCCGCAGGAACCGTCAAACTGCGCTCCGCAACATTGGAAAGAAGAAATAATCACTCCGACGAGCGAAAACAGCGTGAAGAAGGCTCTCGTGGGTGAAAAAGATCCGCAGCACAACAGAGCTCACAGAGGCCCCGCCATGTCGCTGCAGCGCCCAATCCACGCCCCGCCTCTGGAAATTCTAATGGAATATTAAATAGAGTTCTATTGAAGTGCCAAGTCCATAATTAAATTCCTGACAGCTGTCATCCACCGACGAGGCATTCATTACCAGCCCTAAAGATGTCAGCCAACCTTATTCTGGAGCTGACTCGGAACATATATGTGCAAGTTTCTGAATCTCCTAGGTGTCTGGAAAAAATTTTCACACCCAAGATACACTTTCTGTGATTCTGTTAATGTTGATGGGCCCAAAGGGAGAGGGGGTACGGTACAGCCAAATCGACCTTACAGCTGGCTAAAAATGACCTATGTTCAAAGTTTGGGCTTATTGATCATGGTGACCAAGCCAGTTCATCTTTAAGCTTGAGGGTAGACGGCCTCTCCCAATTTTTGCAAAAAGAGATTATGGGACATTAACTGTTTAATCCCTATTTAAGAAAATACCTGGACCTATCAAGAAGCAGCAGAAAGTGGAAACTCTTATGCATTCAATAAAAGACTTGTTTGGCCTATGCTCAGCGAATCCAGTTGGACCCTGTTCTTTAGTGAAGGCATCTTGTTCTGGACCAGAGACCTGACCCATCATCATGCCTAAAGACTGTGCCAAAACATGCCTAGTCGATACAAAGGAATTTGCTCAGTCTAAAGAAAAAGCCAAAGAAAAAAACAAAGCATAAGAAAAAAAACTGAGAATTAAAAAAAAGGCCCTAAAAACTTCACTTTCAAGATGTCAGGGATTATGCTTTAAAGTCTGAAGCCAATAATTCTGCTAATTCTGACACTAATGTTTTAAGGGCTAAGGTATGTCATTCTATAATAACTGTCCAATTTTCCACTACTTCCTTGGACAGCATAGACATTGATGTAGCTATAGCAGCTCCATCGTTTATCATTTCATGGTTGCATGGTGCAAGAGCGATGCAAACCGGGTCATAAATATGGTCCATGGTGTCTATTATACAGTTTAATGCCTGGGTAGAGAAAAATATAATTATTCCATTAGAGAAAACATGCTACAGAATCAAACATGGTACTTTAGACAACATTGAAGCCCTGCAAGTCATTAATGAAAAGTATGTGACCATCAGGGACTGTCCAGTATATGCTGCATTTATTGATGCTTTCACAACTTTTGACAAAGTTGACCATCCAACACTGTGGAAGAAGGTAGCATTTAATTGTAGCCCTTCACTCCTCACCTGGTGTCAAGTTCTGATAGGTGGGGACCGTGGGCTACCTGAGAGTTTCCCCACAATAATTTGCTTGAAGCAGGGGTGTTTACTTGCACCACAGTTGTTTTCCTTCTATATATCTGACCTACCCAGTTTTAATTTGCAAGGATTAGGCTTTTCCCTAAGTATTGGGGCTGATCGATATCTTGCCCTTTTATATGCAGATGGTATTGTAATACTTGACCTAACCCCCAAAGGTCTAGTTGGTCAATTAGTGGCGTTGCAGCAGTGCGCTAATGCACACTTCTTGAAAATTAACTCCTCAAAAAGTAACATTTTATGTTTTCATGGGAAGAAAGATGTCTTTTTTTAAAAAAAAAAAATTTATTAGTCAGCTTGAAGAATACACAAAGCAAATACAGTAGCCAATGATTAAATCCATGCAAACATAGAATTCCATTTACAAAACATTATAAGCAATAGAATCCAGATACTTTGAACAAAACATAAAAAAAGTGAAGACATAGAAAAAGAAAAGAAGACATATACATTGGGAAAAAGATGAGTGTGGGTTGAGCTAAAAAGAGGGTATACAGACATTAAAAGGCAAATATCAGTAGTAACCCTACAAAAAAATTAGTTGTTTAACCAAAGCCTAAAAAGCCCCCAGATGCTCAAACCCTTTTCACGCCGCCTCTTACCCCCTCTCAAAAACACTGCTGATTCTAAATTATAAAGGGCTAATACCCTAGCCTTCCAATTTATAGTAGTAGGTGGAACTGGGTTGATCCATTCCGAGGCTATGCGTAATCGAATAAGTGACTTAAAGATACACAGGAGCGCTATCTCATGAAAAGGCCTGGACACAGACGTATCTGACTCACACCCCATAATAACCAATTCTGCAGAAAGAGCCATCTGTAGTTTGAGGGATAAATTAATAAAAGATTGTACATCTTGTAGAAATGGGTCTAACTTAATACATGAAAAAAACATGTGTGTGTCATTAGCTGCCAAAAGACCACATCGCCCGCACCCCTGGGCATTAATACCTCCCGATTTCGATATTTTGGCAGGCGTGAAATACAAATCAAATAGGGCCTTATAGCTTTGGGAACGTAAGCACCCAGAAATTAGAACAGAGTTGGAGAAATCTAATGCATAACCAACATCTAAACCACTCTTCCCTAACTTAGCTTCTAATTTTGCATTCTCTACAACAAGGTCATCCGGAAGCAGTATTAGACTTTGGTACAGATCACCCATAGGAGCCCTACTTAAAATCAAATCCATCAGTGAGCTTCTAGATAGCGCAGTTTGAACAGTGTAAAGAAGCTGGGTTAAATGACAACGGTCCATGGGCGAACAATCTGCGATTGTGGCGTCATTACATTGATGACGTCTTAGTGATTTGGAGGGGCGAGAGAACATCTGTAGATCGCTTTTTGGAGTGGCTTAATGCCCAGAATCCGTTCCTCCATTTCACTTCGACTATCACCAAAACCCATTTACCATTCTTGGACCTAGTGATTGAATCCACCAATGGTACCCTGAAAACCAAGATTTTCCACAAACCTACAGACAAAAATTCCTTACTGGCATTTGGGAACTTCCACCCACGCTCCCTACGGGAGAATTTACCAGTGGGTCAAATCTTCCGTATTCGCCGGAATTGTTCAGATAGGGAGGATTTTGTGGCCGAATCGGAGGTCTTGACAGTGAAACTGCAACAGAGGGGCGACCAGCAGAGAGTGATTAAGAAGGCTAGGAAAAGGGCCCTCAATGCTAATCAGGAGTTATTACTCACCAAAATTGTTAGACCTGAAATGAAAAAGCCAGTGTTTGTGTCAACTTTTAACACGGCATCACATCAAATGAAACGTCTGGTCCTACATAATTGGAAAATTCTCAACACGGGAGGTATGAACATGGAAACACCGCTCTTCTCCTTCAGGCGCAGCCAAAACTTGAAGGATCACCTAATACACACTAGACCCAGGGATCTGGGAGGAGTGAGGGAACCTAACACACTAACTGGATTACCGAAACTGATTGGTCACACTAGATGCAGTTCATACAGCGTTTGTCACCTCACGTGCAATTTTAAAACTCTTGACCTAGGCCTTCGCACTCCCTGGGAACAGAGATCCCACACTAACTGTAATTCCCAGGGAGTGATATACCTAATAACATGCCCCTGCCAAAAAAGGTATGTGGGGATGACACGTAGAAAAGTGCGTGTGAGAATCACGGAACATCGGAGCACGATAAGGTGTGGAAAGACCAACACAAGACTCACAGCCCACTTTCAAGAAAAAGGACAGGGTATAGATGACCTGAGGTGGACCGTTATTGAGAAAATCCAATTGGGCAGACACCAAGCTGATGAACAAAGCCTTTTGCTCCGGCGGTAGCAGAGATGGGTGTACCGGTTGAGGAGCCATGTGGTGGGACTCAATGATGTTATCCCATGGCAGGCATTGAGCAGACAGTGAAGTGCTGTTAACTAATAAGGCAGGATAACTTTGATCACCTTGTACATTCCGTAGAGAACAATGAGAAGCCTCTATTGGTATTTGTATGGCTCCTTTGGTTATTACCATCTACATATCAGTTCCCCTCCCTAGTCCGGAAGGTTTTTATGAGATATGAAACCCACCTCAAACTTTCACCCTCTGGTGGTTGGGAGTTAGCAATGAACTGGGGAGAGATAATAATAATGGTCCACAGGGGTTTGAGTTCGGCTAGAATGGAAGTGACTTAGTTTTGAGCTTAAGAAACACAATCCCTATGACATAGAGCCCATATTGCAGCCATGGAACAACCACACATGGAATGGATAGGATGGTGTAGCGGGATGCCTTGCCCTCTAATGAGTGTTCCATTCCTACTGACCGCCTTTTTTAGTAATCTCCTAAGGCCGTCATTGGCAGGGTTACCCCACTAAACATCACTCCGACACCAGGGGGCACACTGCAGAAAAATGCTTTCTATTGCTATCGATCAGATTGAAGGGAAGTTGCTACTTAATATACGTAGCGGTGTCGTAGGAGTCTCGAATCAACAACGCGGGTGGTATATGCCTATATAACTACATTCCCCATGAGATGGGGTACGCGTGGGAGTGACAGCGTTCCACGTGACGACGGCGCGGTCACCTGGGACGCTCGAGCCGGCACCGGACATCTTTTAAGCTCTGAGAAACACAGCGCGAATCATCTGCGCGGTGGCACGGTCTGCAGGTGACTAAGCCGGGACTCGCCTTCAGAACGGTAAGGAGAGGGCTTTAGGGGGTGAGCGCATAGAGTGCATGTGGCTGCATAGACCCGATGAAGGCACCATAACGCTATACGCTGTTTTAGCGTTTGTAAACAGAGCTGCGCATCGGGAGGTGGAGGCATTGAAGGTAACATCTTCTCCCTCAATTATTTCATTTCATTCCAGATTGTGTTCTTTTGCGTTCTTCTTACCGGACACCAGTTCGAGTTTGTAAAATCTATAAACTCGGTAAGTGCACAACTAAACATACACTCTTTTCGAGAGTGGACATTTAGACAGGATGAGAAGTAGGTTGTAGTATAATGACGGAGCCATGAACATCGAGGGGGCTAGGTACTAGATGCGAGTGATCACGCAAAATGTGAAGAAATGGGCTATTTGAAGGGCTTGCATCCTGCATACATCAGGTTATATATGGTCGAGCGATAATGAAAGTATGAGCAGGACTCTGCGTACAATGTGTAACCGGGATTTTAGCTCAATAGTAGACAATGGGTTCTATTGGGTTTTGTTTTAAAGAGACACAATGATAAGAGAATGATAGTAAGAATATGTGAGTACTAAGAGGTTGGCTGTACTATCTTCTCTTTTATTGCGACAGTGAATGTTTTCCCGCACTTGAGGGAATTGTCTCCACACACATCACGGGAGAGGTACGGATCTAGCCGACCTACCTTACCCTTGGGGTATCATTATCCGAAGTACGGAGAAACCCAGAGTGGCACTGAATGTGACGGTCCTGAAGAAGACCGGAGTGACCCTATGGGCACATAGAGCGGTTGAAACATGTTGACTCTGGAAGTGGTAGGAGGGAAGCTTTGAGATACCTAAATTATCTCTTTGAGGCTTTTTCCCATCCTCTTTTTTTTTTTTTAAACCTTTATTTACGAATGCACAATACACAGCGTCTGCCTACAACCCCGCAGGGCCGGCCGCTATGACATAAACAGGCTGAGTGAAAAGTGTAATACGAGACAGTACGTTGCTGGAGCAATCTCTCACGTCAACATTATCGGCAAGAGCATAACATCATACAAGTAGGATAAGAAAGGTTTAATTTTATGTTTTTGTCGAAAAGAACACAAACAAACAAACACATGGTATCATAGTGGCAAGGGTTGCTGGAGGCGGGGGGGGGGAATTGATGTAGGAGAAACGACAATGGTGAGGGGGGGGTGGCGCGCGCAAGAGAACAAAGCATGTGGTGAGAATAGGAGAGGAACGTAAATCACGGAAAGGAGGGGAGAGGGACCTCATAGTCAAGCGGGGGAGGACAGATGTCTCCACGATAAGTATTCCAGGGAGCCCAAACTCTGGACCACTTCCCTGGACGCCCCCGGGCCTCATATACCGTCTTCTCTCGGAACATGGACCAGTCCATGTTCTCTTTCCAGGCACTTAGCACTGGCGGTCTAGGGGAGCCCCAGAGCTGCGCGATATCCCTCTTCGCGATCATGTTGCCTAGGGTAACCCAAAGTGTCTGGGCAGCAGTGCAATCAGACGGTTCCCACACATTCAACAGGCAACGACGTGCCTCAGGAAGCAATGGGACCCCCGTGACACGACTCATCACATCATGCACCCTGGACCAGTACGCTGCAATCACCGGACATTCCCAAAGAACATGAAGAAAGGTACCATCCATCCCACACCCACGCTTGCATCGTCCATCCGAAACCAAACCCATTCGCACCAGACGCACTCCAGTAAGATACACACGATGGAGGATCTTCAATTGGACAAAGCGAAGTCGTGCCGGAATAGCCACCTCCTTAGGGGAGGACACAGCTGACTGCCAGTCCTCGTCGTCCAATTCAAGTCCGTCAGCCGTCCAGGCAGCCCGGAGCTTCTCAAGCTGATCAGCTCTGTTATTAATAAGCTTCTTGTAAATTAAGGAGATGGTACTGTCTGGGACGTGGCCATCTAGAACTCGATCCTCCAAAGGGGAGGACTGCGGAATGTCTGTACCGGGGGGGAAGACAGAAGACAAGGCATGCCTCACCTGCATGTACCGAAAGTGCTCCCTATCGTCGAGCCGGTATTCCAGCTTCAATGATTCAAAGGATTTAACCGCGCCACGTGCCCACAGGTCCTCCACCGTGCTAATCCCAATCATGTCCCATTTCTCAAACCCTTTCGTCTTCCACAGGTTGCCCAGCCGTTCCGAATCATACAGCGGCGTCCTACGTGTCAGTCTACCACCCCAGCCCGTGGCCACCGTAGCGTCCCTCCATGCCCGCACCGCACATTTCGTTGGGCCCGTAAGGAGTCGGAAGGGGGCCTTAGAATACAGCGCCCTATTAAAGTTGCCACCGGGCAACAATAGTTTATCCAAAGCAAAGGCAGGAGCGGGCTCCGGAGAGTATGTCGCATGGTTGATGGTGCTCAGGTGCGAGGCCCAGTAGTATCGTCTAATATCCGGCAGCGCGATACCTCCGTCGTACCAGGAGAGCGTGAGCTTGGATAAGGCAATGCGGGCACGGCCGTCCCAGATAAGTTGTCGCTGTAAACTCTCGACTTCGTGGAAATAGCGAGCTGGAACAGGGTCAAAGAAATTTTGCAGGGCATAGAGGAATCGGGGGAGCGACATCATTTTAAAGAGCGCCGCCCTGCCTAATGGAGATAGGGGCAGATCGCGCCAACGCCGAACATCCTGCTTCAGTCTGCGGAGCGGAGCATACAAATTCCGCTCATAGCGGACCGAAGAGATCGTGGATACATAGACCCCCAGATACTTAAAGCCGTCGGTCGCTACCAGGATGGGGAACCTGCGGGGGAGAGGCGGCAGAGTACCAGCTATGGCGTAGACACAGGACTTGGTCCAATTAATGACAAGTCCCGAGTTCTTACCGAAGGACGTGAGGACGTCAAAGAGAACGTTGAGCGACTTCTGAGGGGAAGTGAGATAAAGGAGGATATCATCCGTGTACAAGGAGACACGATCCTCGAGGTCAGGGGACCATCGGATCCCTTTGATAGAGGGTTCCCACCGGACCCACGCGGCAAGAGGTTCGAGTGCCAACGCGAATAAAAGCGGGGAAAGTGGACAGCCTTGACGTGTGCCACGGCCCAAGGGGAAGGGGTCTGAGCATCTACCATTCACCGCGACCTGAGCTAGCGGCTGTTCGTAAAGAAGCTTGACCCATGCGATGAAATTGGGGCCAAAGCCAAATTTAGCGAGGGCTGCCCATAGGTAGGGCCATTCAATAGTGTCAAATGCCATCGTGGCGTCAAGGGAAGCGACCACTGCTGGCTCGGCGAGAATAGGAGCTCTAGCGAGGACGCTGTGGAGCCTACGCAAATTAAGAGCAGTGTTTCTGTGGGGGATGAAACCGGATTGATCCGGGTGGATCAGGTCACAAATCACAACAAGCAACCGATTGGCCAGCACCTTAGCGAGGATTTTGGGTTCCGCGTTAAGGAGGGAGATGGGGCGGTACGAGGCACAGCGGTCACGAGGTTTGCCATCCTTATAAATGACCACTATGGTAGCGAGGCGCTGCTCAAGGGGGAGGCATCCAGCCTCAACCGCCTCGAGAAACATGTGACGCAGGTGGGCGGCCATCTTGTCCGGGCAAAGTTTGTAAAGTTCAATGGGGAGTCCATTGGGGCCCATTGCCTTACCCGAGCGAAGGGAACGGATTGCGAGGGCGATCTCGTCGACAGTAAAGGGGGCCTCCAGAGCGAGGCAGTCCACATCAGACACAGTGGGCAGGGCAATGTCACGTAGGAGTAGCCTGGAGTCGGCCTCATCTCGATCGCTAACAGGCGTGTAAACCGTACGGAAGTGGTCAACAAAGCAATCAACAATCTCACCCGGATCAGAGACACTCTCACCAGAATCACGAACAATGGAAGGAACAACACGACTCGCACGCTCAGTCTTATCCAGCCACGCAAGGAGCTTGCTAGCCTTGTCACCCACATCATACAGTCGACCCAGTTGGTTAGACCGCATCAATTTAGCAGCATCCGTGACACAGGCTTTATAGTCTGCTTGCTTCAATTCCAATTCGTGCAACAATGCAGGCGTGTCATTCCCACCCAACTCACTTTCAAGCGCAGTGATTTCGGTTTCAAGAGCCACAACAGCCTCCCTCTTGACCCTACGCTCAGTGGCAATGAGTGACAGGGCGGAACCCCTAATAACCGTCTTAAAGGCCTCCCAGAGAACAGTGGGGGAAGTGACCGAGCCCAGATTCTCAGAAAAGTAGCAATCTATTGCCTTAATCAAATCTGAGCGGAGCCGGGGGTTTCGAAGATGCCAGGGAGGGATCGGGGGAACTCTGTTACCAGGCAGACCGCCCACAGAAATCGTAATCAGCAGGGGGGAGTGGTCCGAGATACCCCGGGGAAGATGCCGAATCTCACGAACAGTGGACAAAGTGGAGGCTAACATAAGAAAATAATCGATACGGGAGAGGCTGCCGTGCGCACCAGAGTGAAAAGTGTATTGTTGGAGTGTGGGATGTAGTGAGCGCCAGACATCCACTAAGCCAAAAGTTTCAGCCATTTCACTGAGCCACATCTGGGACTGCGGCAATACCCTAGGGGGTAGTCGGTCACAGTCGCCGGACATGACAGAATTAAAGTCCCCGCCCAGGACCAGCAAGCCGTCCGGCAGCCCAAGGAGAGTCCTGCCCAAATCAGCATAAGTGGTAGCCTGCAGTCCCGGGGGGATATAGACAACAACAAACACGACCTGCTTACCCTCCCACCTCCCCGAAACAGCAGCATACCGCCCACGCTCATCAAGGATAACATTGTCAATAGCAAGAGCAAGGGAAGACTTTACCATAATACCCACACCCCGGGAACCCGAGGTGAAACCAGCATGTGCAACCAATCGATAACCCCGGCGGTCTAAGGCCCTGCAAGCATTGCCAATCAAGTGGGTCTCCTGAAGAAACACAACATCAGGGGCGTGGCGCCTCAAGAATTGCAGTACAATGCCCCGCTTAATCCTGTCACCCAAACCATTTACGTTCCAAGAAAGAATCCGCATTTCACCCCCCCCCATTGCGACAAAGACATTCCACCCCCACCCCCCAGCAGGACCCACGATGCAAAGTCATTGCAAGATACGAAATACCATGAAAAACAAAACAGAACAAATTAAATGAAACACAACATAGTCCCCAGAAACCAACCCCAAAACCCAAACCCGTTACAACACCCCCCTCCCTGCACCCCTGCTGACTAAGAAGCCACCCCCAACTGCAGTGTGCCTGTCGCCCCATATTATCTACACAAAGAACCCCCCGAGGAGGAAGGGAGAAATCACCCGTTACCGCACCGCCACGGGCAGTGTCATAAGGAACTAAGTCAATTTACACAGTACGTTGCATAGTCTCAATCGGAACCTCCGGGGCCTCGGTTACTCCTGGGCCGCTGCACCACCTTCCGCACCACCAGGGCCTCCGCTCCCAAAGTCATCTGCCGGCAACGAGTCCAACCAGTCGGCTGCACGTTCAGGTTGATCAAAGAAATAGGCACGCTCTCGATATTCGATCCGGAGCCGGGCCGGAAACAGCATGGCATATTTCAGTCCCCGATCTCTCAGGCGACGCTTCACTCCAAGGAAACCTGATCTTTGTCGCTGCACTTGGGGAGTGAAATCGGGATATATGGAGACAGAGTTATTGTCGTACTTCAGGGGACCATGTTTACGGGCGGCCTGGAGGATAGCATCCCTGTCCCGGTAGTGAAAAAGCCTCGCAATGATAGGCCTCGGCGGGTTCCCCGGCTTCACTTGTCCTCCTGGAAAACGATAGGCGCGCTCCACGGCAAAGAACTTACTAAGTCCTGCCGGAGCCAGTTGGGCGACTATAAGTTCCTCGACCAAAAGGTCGGTCGATACAGCACCATCACCTTCCGGCACTCCGACAAGGCGTATGTTGTTCCGCCTGGCCCTGTTGTAATAGTCCTCCATCCGCTTGAGCAGTAAGTCGTGCGATGCACGCAGATTGCCAATTTCGGATTGCGCCTCAGCCATGTCGTTCACCAGGCTCGACGCTTTAAGATCCAGTGCCTTCACCCGCTCATTTGTTTTGGCCAAGTCGGCCCGAATCAGAGTCACATCCACCGCCACCGTGTCTATTTTGGACACTACGGCTTCGAATTGTTGACTCATGTCGGCCTTGAGTCCAGTAATGGCAGCCAAAAGATCTTGGAGCGACACTTCCGAAGTAGACGATGTGTCCGTTTGAAGTCCTTCAGCACCCATGCATACGGCCCCGGGGGAGCCTCTCGGCTGGGTGTAGCGTTCGATCATGTTCGACTGGATCGATCCCCCCCGGGTCGCAGCCTTCCGGCGTTTTTCGGCCTCCGCTTTCGTTGCCATCTCGCGTTCAGTGTCGGCCGGATAGCCAGGGGAAGTGACGAGAAGGTAGAAAAGTCTCGAAACTCCGACGCGCCAATGAGACAGAGGTGTCGCGGCCTCCTTGCCAGTCCAACGGAGGATAGTGCAGGCTGGGAGGGCAGCAGGCGAAGGCAGAATAGGAGGAGACAGGAACAAAGGGAAGGAAACCGAAAGTGAAAGCAATACACCTCCGGCGGGCCAGATGCCAGGCAGCCGTTGTTGTTCGATTACAGGTCGGCCACAGTGGGCAGCCGAGTCCCCGGTCACGCCCGCGGGCAGGCCAGAAAGTTGCAAATGTCAGAAAAATGGTCCCCAGGGTCCGATTTCGACCAGAAAAGGATCAGTAGCAGTAGCAGTATCAGTAGTATCTGAGGGCCTGACAGCCTTGGAACCCCACATTAGACACGTCCTACAAACCTCCTTTTCCACTCAGCAAGTCCCTAGGGAGTGGAAGAAGGCTATAGTACTTCCAATTAGGAAAAAACCCAATGTCAGCATGGAGGTACTAGAAAACCTCAGACCCATTTCCTTATTGCCGTACGTGGCGAAGGTAGCCGAGAAGGTGGTTAATGCTCAGCTCACGGAGCACTTGGAAAAATGTAACCTACTCCACCCCTCGCAATCAGGCTTTAGGGCGGGCTACTCTACGGAGACGGCCCTCCTAAGAGCCACTGAGACTCTAAGAGCAGGGGCAGATGCTGGTCATACAATGGCCCTGATCATGCTTGACCTAAGCGCGGCTTTTGACACCGTAGCGCATTCCATCTTGCTACGGTGTCTGAACGAAGCTGGGGTCGCTGGTCCTGCGCTGGGCTGGCTACAATCTTTCCTTACAGAGAGATGTTTCCAGGTTCAGCAGGGGACATGCCGCTCAGGGGAGATGTCACTAGACCAGGGAGTGCCTCAGGGCTCGGCTTTGAGCCCCACTCTTTTTAATTTATACATGGCCTCCCTGGCGAAAGTTGTACACTCTTTTGGGGTGGAATTAGTGTCGTATGCTGACGACACTCAGCTGCTGATCTCCCTATCTCAGAGTACCACCAACACCCCAAAAAATTTTAAATCTTGTATGCAGGCACTAGCAGAGTGGATGGATGCCCATTGTCTAAAACTCAATGGCTCCAAAACAGAGGTGCTGGTGGTAGGGGGAAAAAGCGAAAAATGGTCGGATGAGTGGTGGCCGTCATGCCTGGGCCCTACCCCCATACCTTGTCAGGAGGCTAAGAACCTGGGAATTTGGATGAACCCCTCGCTCTCATATGAAGGCCATATAAGGCGCCTTGTGGGCAAATGTTTCGGAGTCCTAAAGACCCTAAACAAAACCTTAGACCTCCTCCCTTTATCGGCCAGAAGAACACTAACGCAGGCACTGGTGACCTCGCGGTTAGATTATGGCAACATTCTGTTCCTTGGGGCAACCGAGGGCAGCATAGGTCGCCTACAAGTCATCCAGAATTCCTCCGCCAGACTGGTGTTAAGAAGACCCAGGAGAGCTAGCTCGAAATTGGCGCTGGATGCGCTTCATTGGCTGCCGGTGAAGAAGCGTGTGCTATTTAAGTGCCTCCTTTTATGCCACCGTATTGTCTGGGACAACTCACCAACATATCTGAAGGAGCTAGTCAGCCGATATGAGCCTACCAGGACCCTGCGTTCAGAGGGCACCGGCTTGCTGACAGTCCCCAGGATCAGGAAGACGAGAATGGGTGGACGTTCCTTCGCGTTTCTAGCAGCTCAAAATTGGAACAAATTACCTCCTGTGCTGCGACTGGAGGGCAATGAACTACGGTTCAGGGCTCTGCTCAAAACTCACCTATATACAGCATAGAGTCTGGGGGTTTTAGGCTGGTTCACTGGTAGCTTAGCGCGGGGACACGCCGTGATGGCGTTACTGAGCGCTCTATAAGCTCTTTATTATTATTATTATTAGTGATGATAGCGCTGCAAAAGCCCGTCAAAATGACCAGGATAGGTGAAGGATAGATAAAGGAGGACGGCGCGGGTCTCGGGAGCTCTCTGCTCACGCGACCATCTTGGATGCCCGCGTAGCTCCTCCCCCCTCTTTCTTCTTTTTAATCCTCATAGGGGTGTCAAGAAAAGCTTAATAAAGGTTGTGTTCTGGGTGACACCCTTAATCAGTTTTAATCACTCTTCCAAACTGCACTTTTCGTCGCACTTTTCAGTTGTGGTCACTTGGTGTTTGCACGGCTTTCACTAATATTTGTGTTACATGTCGTCTATGTCCACTGGTCTTGACTGTATGTATTGTTAAGAGAAATGTATTATTTTTTCCCCCTCCCTAATGCTCCGCCCTGTGTGTGGCTACACCAGGGTGTATTGGAAGCAGGCCCGATGATGAAGCATGTCACATACTTCGGTATGTGAGTGAGGGCAGTTTTTTAAAATAGAGTGATTTGCCTTATTGGGGCCTTCTCTGTTTGCTTATTTTGTTTATGTTATCCACTTTATACACCCCCTTTGTGCGTATATTAGAGTTTCTAGGGGGTCTGGGATGTTAGAGTATAAATTGTTTTGACCCTCGCCCCTCTTTTGTGTTTAAAATTAAATTGCCACGTACCTGAAGATACTTAAAAAATTCATGAGTATGCAAACCATACTTATCTTTTAAAAATGAAAAAGAAGCTATTTTACCATCATAGGCTAAATCACCCAGTACTTTAATACCCAAGGAATTCCACCTAAATGTAACAGCGTCTTGAAAGATAGATGGCAGTAACCTGGCCGCAGTCAGAGGTGTATAAAAATTAATATTCGGAATAGAGCAATAGAGGCGGACCTTCCTCCAGACTGAAAACATTGTTGCAATAACCTTGAACTTTGTTTTTTTGTAGTAACTAGGTTCTAATACTGAAAGAAAGGTCCCGTTGGCGTCTGCCCCTAAACCAATCTCAAAAACAGAGGGATCGCATGCCAGTGGAAGTGGAGCTCGTGTGACAAGTAGTGGGACAGCCAGATGTTGTATGAGAGCAGCCCAATTATAGAACAGTAAATTAGGGACTGACCCCCCCCCCTATTTAATGGAAGACACATCCATTTAGCGGCCCTTCGCTGAGAATGATAGCACCGGAGGAACCAATTGCAACATCGTTATGCACTGGAAAGACTAGACTGGGAAAATTCTAAAGGAATTGTCCTAAATAAGTACAGGAATTTTGGCAAAACCAACATCTTCAATACATTCCTCCGTCCGAATAAAGACAAATGAAGATTGTCGAGCCTTTGTAAAGTAGACTTCACCGTATCTATGATGGGCAAAATATTCATTTCCGGCAGGTGTTCAATTGCAGCAGTAATCTTGATACCCAGATAGGTAGCACTTTGCACTATTGGGACATCAGAGATTGCCATAGCCGATGACTGAATAACCTGAGTTTTTTTAACATTACGTTTGTAGCCTGAAAGTTGTCCAAAGGCTGTCGCCAGAGTCTTAATAGTTGTAAACGAAAGCAACACATTGCTAGTAAGAACCACAATGTCATGGGCATATGCAAACGGTTTAAAGTCAACCATATTGTTCTTGACCGATTGGATGTTCCCGGAAAGCTCAATCTTACTGATAAAGGGGTCAATGTAAAGGGCAAATAGGAGGGGTGAACAGGGACAACCCTGCCTTGTGCCGCTGCCGATATTGAAAGGTTTTGAGACAGTCCCTGAGATTGACATGGTTGCCTGGGGGGTAATGTACAGTGACTGTAAGGCCTGAATAAAGCTTGAGGAAAACCCCTTCCAGTACAGAACCTTCCAAAGAATCCCCCAAGCAATCCTATCAAACGCCTTTTCTGCGTCCAGAAGAGTTGCTCCAAGCGGAGACCCTGTAACATGGGCCCAATCAAAAAGAGCTATAACCCGGCAAAAATGGTCCGCTGTGTCCCTACCGGGAATGAAACCATGTTGGCGAATAGAGACCAACAGGAAAACTACGAATGCAAGTCTAGAAGCCAGAATTTTAGAGAAAATTTTGGAATCAGTGTTAATTAATGAGATCGGTCAGAATGAGGCTGGATCTAAATCAGGCTTGCCTTTTTTTTAAGCAGAATGATAGTGGTTAAGCGCCAAGAATCAGGAATCCTACCGAGCTGAGCATCCCTAAGAGTTGATAAAAGGTTGTGCTTAATCACAGCCCGGAATGTAGTATAGAATTCCAGATGGATAGAATCAGTACCCGCCGCCTTCCAGCTGGCCAGAGAATTTAGTGCTATAACTAGCTCTTCACATGTAGTAGGTAGAGAGAGAGAGCCTCATTGTCAGATTCCGAAATTGTCGCTGTAGTGAGGGCTTCTGTGTACACACTGGACCCAAGATCAATTGCTTGGTCACTAACCTCCTCAGTGTAAAGAGATTGATAAAAATCTGAAAAGACTGAAGCCACTCCTGTCGGGGTATCCTGGACATCCCCATGAGAATCCCGAATGCTAGTAATGCGGTTAGCCAGACCTTGCTGTTGGAGTCGCCTGGCAAGGACCCGACCCGATCTTTCACCATACTCAAACATCATTGAGCGATACTGCAGATATTTGGACGCAAGGTCCTGGCCAAAAAACTCCAACAACGAGGCCTTAATTTGGGCAACACGGCACTGACTAAGGAGTGTGTCACTGCCCTCCATGATCATGTTGGTCAGCTGAACCTCAGCGCAGCGCAATTCCTCCATTCGCTCACTTATTTGAGCCTGAATTTGCTTCTGTCGAAAGGAGGAAAAGCTTTTAGTCTGACCACGAACTGCAGCCTTGAGTGAGTCCCAAACTATGGTAATTGGGGCGGAGCCTCTATTAATATTCAGGAATTCTGTCAGCCAGGGCTTCATATGTTCTATATAGGTTGGTTCTGAGAGTAGCTTTCTTTCCAACGTCCATAGTCTGGGTGGTCTGGCCAAACCAGTCACTGTACAATTAATGGTCACAGGGTTGTGATCTGAAATAGTTCTAGAGGATATAGTAATTGATGAAGTGCCAACCATTTGATCTGAAAGAAAAAAATAGTCCAGCCGGA
This sequence comes from Lissotriton vulgaris, assembly GCF_964263255.1. Lineage (NCBI taxonomy): Eukaryota > Metazoa > Chordata > Amphibia > Caudata > Salamandridae > Lissotriton > Lissotriton vulgaris. The sequence continues at coordinate 14,372 of NW_028250361.1, read as the reverse complement.
CCATTTTCCTATGCGGAGCAGAAAAGTACATAGAGCCATCTAAATTGCTACAATGATGAAACCATAAGTCGCTCATAAGGTGTTCTTGCACAAGAGCTTGTAATGCTCTATATACTCTAGGTTTATAGCCCACATATTTCTGCCCTTCAACAATATTAAAATTAGCTGAGAGGTTAATGTTGAAACCACCACAAAAGCAAATAGGCTGAGGCCAGAGGGACAATTCTATATTTAAATAATCTAGGACTGCAGGGTCATCTAAATTTGAGTTGTAAATAGTACAAATCGTCAAAGCTGACCCATTAATCAAAAGCTCGGCAATCGGCTATCTGCCCGCTGAATCTTGAGTAGTTCTCAAACAGGAGCCTACACCACGCTTTTAAAGTATAGCTACACCTCTTATCATTGAAGACTGACGTGAGCAGACTACCAACTCAAACCCCGGAATCTTTAGACATTCACTATTGTTCCAAGGAACATGTGTTTCCTGTAAGCATAATGGATATATGACGTTACCACGCATACTTTTACAACGCATACTTTTACAACGCATTTTTTACAACGCAATAACTATTACAACGCATGTTTTTACAACGAGAACTATTACAACGCAATATAGCACAATAAATAGAAAAATACTATTACAACGAAAACATTAACTACGCATACCATTACAACGCAAATAAAATATATATATATTTTTTTTTACAACAAAACCAGGAACAGGATGCAGGGAAAATAGGGGTTTTGGGTGGGGAAGTGTATTAAAAAATGTAAAGAAAAACTAAAACGTAATAAACAAAGATGCGATCTTTTAAAAAAATTAATACTTGAGTATTAAAATTAATACTCGAGTATTAAAAATAATACTCTTAATTTCCAAAATGTAGAAATTATTACCTACACAACGATTCCACTAAAAATAATATTAAACATATATAGAAATAACTAAAATTATTAATTTAAACACATCAAATTCATACACATATGTACTGACAAACAGTCGCCTTTTTCAATAAGTAAGTCATACGATAGTCCTACTACTATTTCTATCAAATAATACCACAACACTACTTTCAAAATGGATGCCAAAACGGCACGATAAACGCTAAGTACATATCTTTTACCTAAGTTTTAAAATATAAGTTTACACAGAAATGAAACATATATAAAACCACCATACCAACGCTATCTTTAAAAAAAAAAACAGAGGCAGTAACCCAAACTTATGAATATGAGACAGACACCATTTTTAAAACAGTTGATCCTCAACTACTAGAGTGACCAGACGCCAAACCTGACTCTCTGACCTTTTCACCTTATCGAATTTGTTATCAAAACTCCGGAGAATTATTATTCGGTTTACAAGTGAGTTACTTAAATACTTTACGACATATTAAACTAATTCATTAATAACGCATTAACAATATGTTGAATATTATTATTTAATGATAATTTTTTGCAACACACATATTAGAATTAAGTAAACATATATACGTATTTTGACAACCCGACATTTTTAAAACCGAGAAATACATATTAAAAAATGCGAGTATTTTTTTTAAATGAAAATAATAAATAAATGTTAAATATTTTGTTATAACATGTCTAAATGTTGTTTTTTTTAATTAGTCGAACCACTCAAAACTTTGACGCAAAAGACGTGTATCCAAAAAATTGTACTTTGAAAATCAGCCAACACTACTGTGCTAAAATAATTTGAAGGTACATTTAAGACTTTTTTCCGAGAATTCTAAACACACGAAACGTAAATAAATGAATCAATACACATGTTTTTTTCCATTTTAACAGAAAACATCACTTTAGAATAAATACATAGATTTTTTCAACTTCGAAAATTGAAACGTCATCCAAACAAATAGGTAATGAAATAAATATTTATGAAATTGTAGTACGAAAATTAGACAAAAATTTCCTAGTCTGATTTTTAAAACAAATTTTCAAATGTGGCAGCAATGTACTAAGTGTAGGATATTATAACAGTAATATTATGAAAAAACATTTCCATTCCCATTATCCTTTTTTATAAATAATCTGAGTAATCTCCAGAACATCCACATCAGAAAATCCTTAGAAGCAACATAGCAAAAAATTACATTATTTATTTCCTTCCATTAGAAACTCAAAGAAAGCTTTGAAATCGAGGAAGCAAAGAGCAGCCAAGAAAAAGAAAATCTGAAATCAAAGCATCATTCTTAAAGGTAAATAAGTAAAATTGCACGTAAAACACATTTTTAAAATTGTATGCAAATTAATTTGGAGTAGAAAAAGTACTGGATAGTGTAAGGGTATCAAATGCGAATATAACTCAAATAAGTGCAACAGAAGGTAAATATCGGTTTAAAATGACAGTATCAAATAAGAATGTAACTCAAGGAAATTACCGCACTATTGACAATGCTGAATAGTGTTTGGGTAACAATTTCTAATCTAACTCCAGGAAAGTACTGCACTAGGGAATACACAAGATAAAGTGGGGTTATTATAAACTAGTCTAAATCTAGATAAATAGTGCACTAGGGAAAGAGCTAGATAGTGTAGCGATATCAACAGGTAAGTGCAACAGGTAAGTGCTATTGTGGAGAAAAATGCTGGATAATGTTTGATTCTCAATTTCAATTGTAATAGCAGGAAAGTATTGCAGTAAGGAAAGTGATGATATCAAAATGAATATTTTTCATTTCCAAAATCCAACGACATACAAACGAAAATCAAAAATTCTTTCAAAATTCATATTTTAATCCTTTAGAAACTCCAAACAATCTTTAAAGAAGACTAACCAAAACATCAACGACCTAAAGAAAACTATTAATCAAAACAACCAAAGTAAAGGTAATAAAGAAAGATTTCACGTAAAAAACATTTTTAAAATTGTAGGCAAAATTGCTTGCAGTTAGAAACGTACTGGATAGTGTGAGGGTATCAAACACTATTATAAATCAAAGAAGTGCAACAGTAGGTATTCTAACTCCAGGAAAGTGCTTCAGTAGGGAAAGTGCTGGATAGTGTAGGGGAATCAATTACTATTCTAACTCCAGGAAAGTACTGCAGTAGGGAAAGTGCGGGATAGTGTAGGGGTATTACTTACTATTCTAACTCCAGAAAAGTGCTGCAGTAGGGAAAGTGCTGGATAGTGTAGGGGTATTACTTACTGTTGTAACTCCAGGAAAGTGCTGCTGTAGAAAAAGTGCTGGATAGTATAGGGGTATCAATGAGTATTCTTACTCAAGGTAAGTGCTGCAGTCGAAAGAGTGCTGGATAGTGTAGGGGAATTAAAGAGTATTCTTACTCCAGGAAAGTGCTGCATTAGGTAAAGTGCTGGATAGTGTAGGGGTATCAATGAGTATACTTACTCAAGGTAAGTACTGCAGTAGAGAAAGTGCTGGATAGTGTAAAAGTGTCAATTCTCTTTTCACACTCAAATAAAGTAAAGCAGTAAGAACAATGAAAATATATTTTCAATGTAAAATTATCACTAAAAAATGTAATAACAAAGAACGAAAAATATAAGAATCATTTACATTACTTTTTCCCTTTTTTTAGAAACTCAAATCAATCTTTCATCAAAACTACATTCAACACCAAAAGAAACCATCAAACAGAAAATAGGCTATCAAAAGTAGTCCACAAATACAAGCAGCAATCTTTAAGGTAAATAAATACCATTGCACGTGAAACACATTTTAGTGCTGGATAGTGTAGAAGTATTACTTACTATTCTAACTCCAGGTAAGTGCTGCAGTAGGGAAAGTGCTGGATAGTGTAGGGGTATTACTTACTATTCTAACTCCAGGAAAGTGCTGCAGTAGGGAAAGTGCTGGATAGTGTAGGGGTATTACTTACTATTCTAACTCCAGGAAAGTGCTTCAGTAGGGAAAGTGCTGGATAGTGTAGGGGTATTACTTACTATTCTAACTCCAGTAAAGTGCTGCAGTAGGGAAAGTGCTGGATAGTGTAGGGGTATAACTTACTATTCTAACTCCAGGTAAGTGCTGCAGTAGGGAAAGTGCTGGATAGTGTAGGGGAATCAATTACTATTCTTACTCCAGTAAAGTGCTGCAGTAGGGAAAGTGCTGGATAGTGTAGGGGTATTACTTACTATTCTAACTCCAGTAAAGTGCTGCAGTAGGGAAAGTGCTGGATAGTGTAGGGGTATCAATTACTATTCTAACTCCAGGAAAGTGCTGCTGTAAAAAAAGTGCTGGATAGTGTAGGGGTATCAATGAGTATTCTTACTCAAGGTAAGTGCTGCAGTAGAAAAAGTGCTGGATAGTGTAGGGGAATCAATTACTATTCTAACTCCAGGAAAGTGCTGCATTAGGGAAAGTGCTGGATAGTGTAGGGGTATCAATGAGTATACTTACTCAAGGTAAGTGCTGCAGTAGAGAAAGTGCTGGTTAATGTTAAAGTGTCAATTCTCTTTTCACACTCAAATAAAGTAAAGCTGTAAGAACAATAATAAATATATTTTCAATGTAAAATTTTCACTTAAAAATGTAGTAACAAAGAAGGAAAACATAAGAATCATTAACATTTCTTTTTCCCTTTTTTTAGAAACTCAAATCAATCTTTCATCAAAACTACATTGAACACCAAAAGAAACCATCAAACAGAAAAAGAAGCTATCAAAAGTAATCCACAAATACAAGCAGCAATCCTTAAGGTAAATAAATACTATTACACGTGAAACACATTTTAGTGCTGGATAGTGTAGGGGTATTACTTACTATTCTAACTCCGGGTAAGTGATGCAGTAGGGAAAGTGCTGGATAGTGTAGGGATATTACTTACTATTCTAACTCCAGGTAAGTGCTGCAGTAGGGAAAGTGCTGGATAGTGTAGGAGTATTACTTACTATTCTAACTCCAGTAAAGTGCTTCAGTAGGGAAAGTGCTGGATAGTGTAGGGGAATCAATTACTATTCTTACTCCAGTAAAGTGCTGCAGTAGGGAAAGTGTTGGATAGTGTAGGGGTATTACTAACTATTCTAACTCCAGTAAAGTGCTTCCGTAGGGAAAGTGCTGGATAGTGTAGGGGTATCATTACTATTCTAACTCCAGGAAAGTGCTGCAGTAGGGAAAGTGCTGGATAGTGTAGGGGTATTACTTACTATTCTAACTCTAGGAAAGGGCTGCAGTAGGGAAAGTGCTGGATAGTATAGGGGTATCAATGAGTATTCTTACTCAAGGTAAGTGCTGCAGTAGAAAAAAGTGCTGTATAGTGTAGGGGAATCTATTACAATTCTAACTCCAGGAAAGTGCTGCATTAGGGAAAGTGCTGGATAGTGTAGGGGTATCAATGAGTATACTTACTCAAGGTAAGTGCTGCAGTAGAGAAAGTGCTGGTTGATGTTAAAGTGTCAATTCTCTTTTGACACTCAAATAAAGTAAAGCTGTAAGAACAATGATAAATATATTTTCAATGTACAATTTACACTTAAAAATGTAGTAACAAAGAACGAAAAACATAAGAATCATTAACATTTCTTTTTCCCTTTTTTTAGAAACTCAAATCAATCTTTCATCAAAACTACATTCAACATCAAAAGAAACCATCAAACAGAAAAACAAGCTATCAAAAGTAGTCCACAAATACAGGCAGCAATCTTTAAGGTAAATAAATACCATTACACGTGAAACACATTTTAGTGCTGGATAGTGTAGGGGTATTACTTACTATTCTAACTCCAGGTAAGTGATACAGTAGGGAAAGTGCTGGATAGTGTAGGGATATTACTTACTATTCTAATTCCAGGTAAGTGCTGCAGTAGGGAAAGTGCTGGATAGTGTAGGAGTATTACTTACTATTCTAACTCCAGTAAAGTGCTTCAGTAGGGAAAGTGCTGGAGAGTGTAGGGGAATCAATTACTATTCTAACTCCAGGAAAGTGCTGCAGTAGTGAAAGTGCTCGATAGTGTAGGGGTATTACTTACTATTCTAACTCCAGGAAAGTGCTTCAGTAGGGAAAGTGCTGGATAGTGTAGGGGAATCAATTACTGTTCTATCTCCAGGAAAGTGCTGCAGTATGGAAAGTGCTGGATAGTGTAGGGGTATTACTTACTATTCTAACTCCGGGAAAGTGCTGCAGTAGGGAACGTGCTGGATAGTGTAAGAGTATAACTTACTATTCTTACTCCAGTAAAGTGCTGCAGTAGGGAAAGTGCTGGATAGTGTAGGGGAATCAATTACTATTCTTACTCCAGTAAAGTGCTGCAGTAGGGAAAGTGCTGGATAGTGTAGGGGTATTACTTACTATTCTAACTCCAGTAAAGTGTTTCAGTAGGGAAAGTGCTGGATAGTGTAGGGGTATTACTTACTATTCTAACTCCAGGAAAGTGCTTCAGTAGGGAAAGTGCAGGATAGTGTAGGGGAATCAATTAATGTTCTATCTCCAGGAAAGTGCTGCAGTATGGAAAGTGCTGGATAGTGTAGGGGTATTACTTACTATTCTAACTCTGGGAAAGTGCTGCAGTAGGGAACGTGCTGCATAGTGTAAGAGTATAACTTACTATTCTTACTCCAGTAAAGTGCTGTAGTAGGGAAAGTGCTGGATAGTGTAGGGGAATCAATTACTATTCTTACTCCAGTAAAGTGCTGCAGTAGGGAAAGTGCTGGATAGTGTAGGGGTATTACTTACTATTCTAACTCCAGTAAAGTGCTTCATTAGGGAAAGTGCTGGATAGTGTAGGGGAATCAATTACTATTCTAACTCCAAGAAAGTGCTGCAGTAGGGAAAGTGCTGGATAGTGTAGGGGTATTACTTACTATTCTTACTCCAGTAAAGTGCTGCAGTAGGGAAAGTGCTGGATAGTGTAGGGGTATTACTTACTATTCTAACTCCAGAAAAGTGCTGTAGTAGAAAAACTGTTTCTTTCTTTCTTTTTTTAAATTAAAAAATACATAATAAGTAACTAAATTACCTAATTTATTTCTTTGCAGAAAATGTCTACTCATCCTACTGCGAAATATAATAAGTCCAGAAAAGGAAACCGACTACTGAATCATGCAGGTTACATTTATTGTAAGGAACGGATAAGTTTTCCAAGGAATCATTGGAGGTGCGTGCAATACTTTTCAACCCGTTGCAGCGGCAGAGCGGTTACGGTTGATGATATTATTGTAAGAACAACTGACCATAGCCACTCTGCCTCTGCAATGGAGGTTGATGTTAGAGAAACAGTAAACGAAATGAAAGTAATTGCAAGCACCTCCAATGATTCTACAGGATCCAGTTTAAGAGAGGTTGCTCAGCATGTCCCTACTCATGTAGCTAGTAATATGCCTACCATCCATAATTTGCGAAGAATTATTCAACATCAAAAGCAGGCAAGTAATACATAAACGAATACACCTCATACCTTTTCTGACATAGTTATACCTCACAAACTTACTATTTCTTTTGCTGATGAACCTTTCCTTCTGCATGATAATGAAAACCCTCAAAAATGTATATTCATTTTTAGGACACCCCGCAACCTTTTAAAACTTGAAAGTAGTGAAATTTGGATGATAGATGGGACGCTTAAAAGCACGCCCCATCCATTCACCCAAATTTATACTATACATGCTAAAATTAACAATAGTGTAATCCCCCTAGTATATAGTTTGCTGCCTGATAAGACTTCTGCAACATACACAGAATTTGTGTCTGTTATTAAATCAAAAACCAACCAAAGCCCTAGGAAAATAATTATGGATTTTAAATTGAGCATGATCAATGTGATCACCAAAACGTACACGGATACCCAAATTCAGGGGTGTTTCTTCCATTTTTCCCAGGCATTCTGGCGTAAACTACAAAAAACACCCCTAGTTACAGAATACTCGTCAGACAGCAAACTACAAGTTGAATTAAAAAAATTAACTGCTCTTTGTTTTGTCCCTCCCGAAAGTGTAGACGAGTACTACACTGCCATTACAGAATCAGATTATTACATTGCAAATGAGGAAAAATTGGCAGCCATTCTAAATTATATGGAAGACACATGGATTGGACACCTAAGCAGATCGGATCGCAGGAGGAAGCCACGTTTCCATGTGGAGTGGTGGAACTGTTATTCGAGTTGCTTACAGGGAGAGGCTAAAACAAATAATGCCATTGAGGGATGGCATAACTCCTTCAACCATGTAATTGGAAAACCCCACCCTAATTTCTACTCTTTTTTGGAAACTTTGAAGAAGAAGCAAAGTTTTCAGGAAATGAGAATTTCTCAAACTCTAACAGGTAGTCTAAACTCACAAATTACTCAAAAAACAAAAGAAATGTTGCAGAGACTATTGGCACTATTACAACAGTTTACGTTGAGTGTGGCTCTAGATTACCTGGAAAATCTAGCTAACATTCTATCTTTTTAAATTTCTCCTTCACATTACTTTCCTGCTTTGCTCCAAATTTACATCCTCTCTAAATGTAATTGGCTAATACATTTTTTAAAATTCCAAATTACCCCAAAAAATTGTCGGGTCTCCTTACCTTTAATTTTCTTCATTTTTTTTAACACCATTATGCAACTTTAAAAAAACCCTTAGTTGCAAATGAATTCAAAAATCCAAATATTCCAAGGATTTAATTTTTTCAATAAAGTAAGAATAAATATCCTATTTTTTTCCAATTTTTTTTCTAAATGTTGATTCATTTAAAAATGCATTTTTGAAAAATAGTAAAACTCTTCTGCTCTTCACTTTTCCAAAAAGAATGTTTGGAAAAAGCTTCTTCAAATGAGTAAGCATAATTTTAAGAAATATTTTCAATTCTGTCAACTGTTTTTGTCAATTTTTTTAATACATGCAAAAATAAAAAGCCATCCATCTCCATTGGCATATGGTAGAAAATAACAAAATATTTCGATTTCTTACATTTTTAAACAATCCATAATTTTTCAGATTGGATATTATTTAATTTTCCAATCTTCTTTGGCATAATGTAGAATACCACAACTTTTTTTTTAGAAATAAAAAGAACTATACTTTTTTAAATTCCAAAAATAATTCACCACTTATACAAGTTCATTTTTCTCATAGCACTCCATGTGTTAAAAAACAAAAATATTCTTGTTTATTCATTTTACATTTTTTACCAATACAACGTATTAAAAAGACAATAAAGTAAACAATCATTTCTTCAAATAATACCAAATACAATCTGAACAACTCTCCTTTTACCAAAGATTTTTTTTTAAAAATAGACAAAAAGATTCTCGCTCCAAAATATATCCAACTAAATCCGCAAACATTTTGGTCTTTATCCTAAAATCTGAAAAACCGACAAATCCCTTACAAACTACGTAATCTGTTTGTTCTGAGTTCTACAAAACCTCCAATCTCCAAAAAGCAATCCATATGCCAAAAACCATGAAAATACAAAAGTTTACTTTCTAAGAAGCTTTTTTTAACAATTATCTAACCACATTTTTCTCTTTCCTTGCTTTTCAAAAAGCTATCGATACATTCAAAAATGCATTTTTAAACATTGCTTTCGAAGCGATAACAAAACTAAACATAAACAACTTATCACATTTTTTAAATGAAATACAACTATATCAAAACGATATAAAGTTATCAATCTTTTTTCCCCACAGACCCGACATAGGCATATTCTAGATATACGAGTGGCGACATGCGTTTGTACATACTTAACATCATTTACTATTATAGCAACCTCTACTTATCCTTCCCTTACAATAAATGTATACCTTTTTAACAATATTTCTTTAAAATAAAGTTTAAAATGTTTTCTACCTGGACGCAGATCAGCTTCCAGCTGCTTCCTCCTTCGATGCTCTTCAAAATGGCCGCTTACGCTCACGTTTACGTCATTACGTCATAGAATGCTGCAACGATTAAAAGGGACTACTTTATTTAATAATAATAAAAAATATTACTTGATTTTTTTCAAAAAATTGCTATAATGTTTAAAATGTACAAAAATATGTAATAAATCGTAAAAAATAACTTCTTTTTTTCTATGATTTTTGATTAATAATAACATTATTATTAAAAAGTTATCATCTGTATATTGTGTTCATTTATTTATGCATTATATCTTTTAAATAATGTATATTTTCTAAATTAACTACTTTGTCTCCTTACCTTTTTTCTAGTTTCATCTCCCTTCTTTTATTCTTCTTTCTTCTTCTTTTCTTCATTCTTTTTCTGTTCCGCGGGACACATATCCATTATCCTGAAAATAAAAGAAGGACAATTTTACCCATAGAAATCAATGTAAAACCGTGGGAACCAAAACTTTCATTAATGTTATTTGTTTCCTTCAATTTGTTAAAAAATAAAAGATATTTTTTTAATAATTTAAATAAACATATAAATTAATATACTATTTTTTTTATAAATTAAAAAAAAAAATGATTTAATAAAATGTATCATTTAAAATGTTGTGATATTTTTATTAATACATACTTTTCATAAAGGAATAAATTTAATAAAAAATAAGTAATAAAAATAGTTAAATAAATACCCTAATATAAAACAAGATACTCATATCATTTTTTAAAAAGATTACTTTGCATTCCTTTTTTAGATTTTTTATTTAATATAATTTAAAAATTAAAATACTTACTAAAATATGTCAATATATTCTTTAATATAAAAAATATAAGCAATAAAAATCACATTAATAATAAAATTAATAATAATAATAATAATAAAAATCAGTTAAGAATCTCTTATAAATATAAAATAATTTTATAAATGTTTTTATTAAACTTCACAAAATACTCAAATAATAATCTAGTAATATTATATTGCATTATTATTTACAAAATAAAAAATTAAAAATACACAAGTAATTACAATATATTTTAACAACTATAAAATACTCAAGTACTCTAAAATACTCTAGCAATAATAATAAATCAATTAAAAAATAAAATTAAAATTACTTTTAAATAATACTCTAAATTAACAAATAAAATTAATACAAATAAACTCATTTCATTAAAAATACGTTGTAAAAGTACCTGCGTTGTAACAGTATGCATTGTAAATGTATGCGTGGTAAAAGTATTTGCGTTGTAAAAGATGCGTGGTTATGGTATTGCGTGGTAAAAAATGCGTTGTAACAGTTGTATACCAACCATAATACCTCCAAATGCATAGTCTGTATAACACGAGCAAATAGAGCCCGCTTCTTGCCATTATTTAGCCCACACACATTCCAAGAGGCTATAGATAGTTTACCCAATGCCATTAATAAGTAACAGAAAAAGAGAAAACACACATTTCGATAATATTAACTGATTTAATCCATGATTGCCTTGATCAAAGAGAGTATTCCTCAAGCTTAGTTTTTTGATGCGCCCCTACCCCTCACCCACCCATCGCCAACCCTCACCCCCCTCCAGAATTCCCCCCCTCCCTCAGACTCCCACCTCAGACAGAAGGCTGGAACCGTAGTTTCGATGTTGGAGAAGCTGGAGTGGGCGAAGCCCCCCCCCATAAACGCTTCCAAATCAAGAAAAAAATCTAAGCCAGAGACCAGAATATGTCAGCACATAGTCATAAGATGTCAAACATTTGCCTTAAAAGAAGTAAATATTAAACACACTGAAACATAATCAACAGCAAATGTATGGTTTCACAATGAGTCTAAAAATAATTTTTCTTGAATCTCAGCCTCAAAAAATGTAGTCTGGCCCTGGTGTATAATTTTAAGTTTTGACAGAAAGAGGAGAAAAACCTGTGCCCCCTTCGCCTGAAAGGGGGCAATCAATTGAAGAAGCTGCCACTTCCGTTCAACCGTGGCTGTACAAAAGTCCAGCCTCACAAAAAATTGACATCCTTTTCCTGACCTTTGCCTGTCGGGCCCGGCTAAATCATAAATTTTATCTCTGGCTAAGAAGTTGTGTAGATGTATTTATTTATTTATTTGTTTTCTTATATAGCACCAGAATCGACCCCAAGAGGTATCTCCGCGCTTTTAAGGTCTTCCAAGATGCCAGATCCATACCATAGTCATAAAAAGCCCTAGATCTTACACAGCCGGAAACAGATAAGTCTTCAAGGATTTCTTAAAGGCATGTAGATTAGTAATTTATCATAAGGTTAGGGGCAAAGTGTTCCAGAGAGTGGGGCCCTTATAAGACAATGCACGACCTCCTTGTTTTGCCTTCTTAATCCGCGGAATCTGCAGCAATAATAAGTTGCTAGATCGCAAAGAGCGGGTCAGAATATAAGGCTGAAATAATTCAGCCAGATATTTAGGGCCAGATCCATAAAGGCATCTGTGAATTACACAACAGACCTTAAACTCAATTCTCTGGCGGATGGGCAGCCAGTGGAGCTTATGGAGAAGAGGGCGTGACGGGGACCTAGAAGGAGCGTCAAGGACTAATCAGGCCGCAGTATTCTGGACTACCTGCAAATGGCTCAGTTGCTCCTCGTTGGCTGAGAGGAGCAGTCCATTGCAGTAGTCCAATCTACTGATGACCAATGTCTGAACCAGTGTTTTCCTATAGCAATCATCCAGGAATGGGAATACATGCCTCAGGAGCCCAATGGTCCTGAAGCACGTTCCCGCCACCAGATTCACATGTTCCTTTAGTAATATTGCCTGGTCAAGCCGCACTCCCAGATAGATAAATTAAGATAGCACGAGGTCGTCATGTGCCTGCCCTGAGCGATGCTTTGGCTTAAAGGGAAAGCGGTGGGCACGTTGGATCTCCACCCGCCAGTCCCATTCAGTCACCTCTGGAAAAGCTTCTGAAAATAGATCAACAACAAACTGGCGAGTGTCTGACCCCTCGGTACCCTCCGGCACCCCCAAAATTCTTAAAGTATTGTGATGTGCCCAGTTTTCAATGTCGATGAGTTTAGCTTGGATGTCTACCCTTTGAGACTGGATTTCATCAAGCGTAGATTTTTGAGTAACAATGTCATCCTCCAATGAAGAAATCTGAGTCTCTGCCTCCGTGACTCTGGTGGCGATGTCTGTACAGGTCTTGATGACTCTACGCAGGGAGTTTTGAACCCTACGACAAGCCCCCTGTGCTCGGGCACTTTCTTGCCTTGTCTCCTCTCGATGAACAGTTATGGTTTGATTGATAAATAATATCTAGAGAGATTTCAGCTGGGGGTGCACCTGGATTAGATTCCAGCATAAACGGTGCAGGTACTTGAGAGGTAGGTTGAGCTGAAAAAGAATAGTCCCAAACTAACAAGCCTAAATTAGCCCCAGAAACATGAGGTCCCTTCCGAATTGCTGGGAGACCACTGGACATGCCAATAGAGTTCAGTACTTCATTGGTGCGCCAATCGCCCAAACCGCTGCCCTCGTCATCAGTCCAATCTTTATCTAACCCATTATCGTCCACTGATGATGCTGCTTGCTCCGATAGTGAGTATAAATTATCGCCATCCGTATCCGTTTCAGAGCTAGCAGATACTACCGGAAGCTGAACGTGGTTACTATGAGGGGCTTGCACATGAGAATTGGGTATAGAGACTGAGGGGACTACATCACCCAGAATCCCGCTTGCGTGTAATCCCAAATCCAGCAACGGACTAATAGCTGTCTCAGCCCCGGGAAGAGCATCTAAGGACTGTTGTTGCTCAGCTTGATAAGTTTGTAACAACTGGTTATCCACCACAGTATTTTCCACAATATTTTCGCCCCCCACCGTACAATAGGAAGAATTTGCAAGAATTATAGCCTTACCGGCTGTTACTGTAGTTGCTGTGGGTGTTAAAGTTTTTGTTGTTAAGCCGGCTGCAGCGTGCTCTGAGGTAGCCATGGGTAGAGCAACAGGGCACTGGGGAGCCTTAAAAGACGCACCTACTCGGGTTTCAAACTTTGCAGGAACCGGGGTGTTAAAACCTTTGTCTGTTTCACAGCGGCCGCTCTAGTCAAAGAATCGCCAGATGGGACCGCAGCCGGTAATGGCGTAGAATGCACTGATACCTGCACGGGGACAGGAGCCGCCACCGGAACTGCTCAGTTTTTGGCTGCGGCTCGCGGCAGAGTCTTCGTTTGATTCTTTGGGGGCATCTCTGCTGCGGTAGAACGGTGGGCGATCCGGCCCGGCTGTCCGTGCTGAAAACGGTGAAGCGCAGGAAGGCGTCCGACCAGGTAACTACACACTGGCCGACTTCCGCAACCAAAACCAAGGCGATATCCACAGAGCCGCCAAAGCATCCTAGATAGTCCCACAGAGCAGGGCACAGCCTCATTGTGCATGTGTAGCTGGCAGCGGTAAGGAGGGAGAGTAGAACGCCAGCGCCAGCTCACTCGGCCCGAGTAGCAGCCGCCATCTTGCCCTCCTGGACCAGCTTGTCCTGGGAAGAAAGATGTCAACATGCGAATTATTCATAGTAGATTAAAAAAACTAGAACTAGTTGAAT